>NC_069506.1:60381037-60383537 GCF_027579735.1 Bombina bombina
TCTTTCATGATTCAGATAGTGCATATCATTTTAAACAATTTTGCATCATTCTCTTGGTATTCTTTATTGAAGGAGCAGTAATGCACTACTGGGAGCTAGCTGGACACATTGTTAAGCCAATGATATGAGATATATTTGTGCAGCCACCAATCAGCAGCGAACTCCACGCTCCTGAGCCTACCTAGGTATGCTTTTCAACAAGAGAATACCAAAAGAATTAAGCAAATTAGATAAAATAAGTACATTGAAAAGTTGTTTAAAATTGTATTCTCTATCTGAATCATGAAAAAAAAAAATTGTGTCTCATATCCCTTTAAATTGAGATGGGAAATAACATGATTGTGCCTGGACATGCCAGATGCACACTCCCTTGGAAGTCCTGGGACTAGCATCCTGATTGGCTGCTTAAAGATCTTTAACAATGGAATGTCACTACTGAGGAAATTTTGAGGTAAACTATCTTCCTTTTTTTACAAAGATATGTTCAGGTGATATTTTCTAGTCTTCTAGTTTTTTATATATATGCTGCATCGTTTTCAAGTGATTCAACAATTGGTATCATGTTCCTTTAATTTTTAAATTCTAAGTTGCTGAGGCGATAAGAAACATACATATGGGCAGGGTTAGGCTTGTGAAGCCTGTCATATACACTTTAAATTAGAAAAGTACATTAAATTACATGAAAATGCGGCACAATTAATAAAAGTATATTGCAAATATACATAAACATTTTATATTACTATCTCAGTGTAATTACTGTTACTTTAAAGGGATTAAAATCAAAATTAAGTTTAAATAGATTGGATAGAGCATGAAATTAAAAAGAATCTTTCCAATTTACTTATATCATCAATTTTGCTTAGTTCACTTGGTATCCTTTGTTAAAGAGTAATCTTAGGTGAGCTCAGGAGCGTGTCCGTCTCTTTAGCCATCTGGCAGCAGTGTGTGCAACAATGTTTGCACCAATGTTATACATAGTTACAAAACACTGCTGCTGCCATAGAATGCTAAAGACACGTAAGCTCTCCTATGCTCCTATCACATCCTACCTTCCTTTACTCTTCAATAAATTATACCAAGAGAACAAAGAACATTTTAGAAACAGAAATAAATTGAAAAGTTGTTTACAAGTGCACAATCTATTTGAATAATGCAACTTTAATTTTGACTTTTGACTCCACACAAATCCTTTTCTAAGCCACAAGAAAACACTTTGCATAAATATTGGATAAGCGGACTGTGGCTAGCACAAAAATACAAATTGTATTACGTGTTTTTCCTTTTCTAGATGAAAATAACATTTACATTTTATTATTTTGTTATTTTTTTGCCTTTGAGTTCTTTAACTTTATAGCTGACACCAGTCTATGATAGTAATAAAATATACAAAATACAGTGCATGTGATATTAGCAATGCTTTATCTATATAATGCAAATAGCAGTTGTCTACTTCTATATCCTGTTAATTGCAATGAACTAATACTAATGATTAGAAAGTGCACTTTCACTTAATAACACTTAACTATTTAGAATTCAACATGTGATTGTCAATGCTAACTTCAGTCATGAGTTTTAAAAAAGGCAGTGTGCCATAAGGCATGTACCACTATTGGCTGAGTGGAGGAAATGTCATCTCATTAAAAAAAAAGATTTATGACGTGAGCAGTCAGCAAAGAAAATGTACTTTTAACATACCTTCTTAAAAACTCATGACTGAAGGCCCTATTTATTTTGTGCTGATCCTTGGTAATGTCTCCCTAAGAGTGATGGGGAAAACCAGAGGTGGACTCCCTGCCCAATGTGTCTAGAGGGATATGACTGCACCTCACTGATGAGGCCTACAGAAGGCCAAAACGATTGTCTGAGGCTGCCATGTTCTTTATCCAGTGAAGGATTGCCCAGTCATTCAGAGCTGGACCATACTTTTTAGGTAGCATCAGATTAACATACTTTAGGAAAGTTGTCCTCTGTGAAAAGCAAAATTAGGCTAAAAGTGGTTGCTCACAACTGGTGACTTGCCATAGAACAAGTTACTGAGCCATTGTTTGTTCCTGAGTGTTTTATCTTTCTGTTAATTCATTTTTTATCTTGTAAGTGCAATTGTTTTGTTGGAACATTGAGATATTAAACAAACTATACAGTGTCTGCACCTAAGACATTAGCAACTGAAAAACTTAGTGGAATCATGGAGGTGGACCAACTATTTGGTACCGAAGTTATCACTCTACTTAGCACTATTTTGGAACTTGGGAGATATAACTATATATACACACATGTATATATATATTTTTTTTTTTTCAATTTTAAAATATTATAATGTGCTTTATTGTGTATTTATATTTTATATTTTACATTCCAATGTTCTTCACATAGTAGAAAATATTCTTTGTCTTTTTAAATATATAATCATATATATATATATATATTTAAAATAAAAAGGAAATTTTCTTCTACGTGAAGAACATTGGAATGTAAAATATTCACAACTTAGTGCTGCGGA
>NC_069506.1:60388537-60451037 GCF_027579735.1 Bombina bombina
TTAGTATCTGTATATGAGTACACTGTGCCTTCACATGATCGATAATACTCCATATGAGTGCATAGTTCAGCTCCAGGTATACTTCTACATATTATCTTTACTGTTTATTGCTCTTACTTTACGGAGATCATAAACATGAAATATAACTATATTCACCAGGTCACCAACGGTCTGGAGTGGGATAGAAAGGGAAGACCATATTAACAGGACGTGTACTGAAATTATATCAGCCTCCAGTGCTCGACTCCAACATTTGTGAGACTCTAGTGGCGTCCTTATTCTAGTTCTCAATTTGCTAAATATGTTAGCCCACTGACGCTTTAAATTTAGAAACAGAGAACATTCTCTCATTACTGTATTGAACCCAACACTCCTGCTGTTTCTTTTCAAACTTCATTTTATAACAAGTGCAGTAAGTTCTCTAATTGAAGTAAGTTTATGTTTGTAAATTGTTTTATTACAGTTTCGTCTCACAGATCCTACCCACCACAGATCTTATGCTCCATATGTGTATTTATTGCACCAATGTTTAAGAAAACGCTCAAGATTACCCTTAACTCACTTAACTGGACTCCGAGTACTGTTTATAGTTACCCAAAGTAGGGGAGAATAGCATTTATTTATATATATCAATGACGACAGATATATCTGACACTCACTCTCCCTCACATTTGAGTCTCCTACACAGTTTTATTAGAACAGGTCTATCCCCTCTATATATACCTACACCAATAAAATTCATCAGTTTTATGTTATTAGCTCTGGTATTAATTGGTTAATTGTAGAAACTCTAGCATTCCCACATCTCCTGCCCCATCACTATATAGATTAATTTTGCTTCTCCATTGAATGTAGGGCTGGATTTCAATGTCAATAACCTTAAAATATCAACTAGGCTGTGTATCTAACGCCCTCCCCCCCCTTCTCTTTTCCCCCCATAAATTGAGCGGCTCTTGCCCGCTGTTTTTCTTTCTCTCCCTTATATACTAGGGCCTAGGTGTGGCCGTTACAGAAATAAACTCTCCACATCTTCTCGTTACTGGAATAGAAAGTTACTAAGTATCCTCCCTATAGATGTGGAGATTATATCGCATTTAATATAATATAAAATAGAGTTCAATTTCCTTTTGCCCAAACCCTTCTACCCCATATAATTAGGACATGATGTATAACTTCCTAATTGTTGACTAAGATACGTTGTATCATGTGAAGCTACAACATTTATTTTGTCATATTTGGTAATCCTTCATATGAAAGCAATGTATATCATGCCCTCTTGTAACTGATGTAAATGGGCGAATTCTGTATGTTATTTTACTTTGTAACTCTAATAAAAAATTGTTCTAAAAAAATAAAAAAATAAGTTAAAGCCTATCTTCATTACAACTGATCAATTAAAGTCCATCTAAAAATATTACTAACATTCCAAATCTGTTAAGACAAAACAATAAACGTTTACCATCACTTTAATATGCTTAACATGCTTTGAAATCCTTATATATGTTAAGTGTGCCAAAAAGGGTTTGCAAAAAAGCTTACAGGTCAAAGTGATTATACATTGAAATTTTTTACTATAATCCGTGTGACTAATGCTAGTAAGAGCCAGTCTTACTGCCAAAGATTTTATCATAAAACATAAACCACTGAAATGAGAAGAAAAAAACACCTTATCCAGTTAAAATATGAAATGATTCACCAAAGTAATGTTCCCTTAGAACTCCAGGCAAAAATAAACCATATATCACATGATGAAAGTCTGCAAATATCTGTCAAGTGACCTTTAATTCTGGCTCATAAATGCACAGTGGTATCACACTAATCCCCAGAGTATGATTAATCCTTTACTCACTATGTTTAATCATGTTTTTCTTAACATTTAGATTCACAGTGATTTATATATCCAGTGTCTAAAAATATATCTTTTATTCAGCTAAAGCTTAATACAGCTAGCTTTAATCAATGGAACATAACAAACAGTTCAATATATACTTTAATGGCCATAAAACTGAAAAAGTAACCGCCCATAAAATGTTGAACGAATAAATATGTAACATGTAATATACAAATATACACGTTAATTATTTTGTGTGCTTATGCTCAAAAATAACCTTGAAATGTGCATATGTTTGTTCCACACCACCAAAAGAGGATAGAACATGAATTGCTATATATATATATATATATATATATATATATATACATACACAGACATATACAGGTAGCCCTCAGTTTACGCCGTGGTTAGGTTCCAGAAGGAATGGTTGTAAATCAAAACCGTTGTAAATAGAAACCCAGTTTATAATGTAAGTCAATGGGAAGTGAGGGAGATAGGTTCCAGGCCCCTCTCAAAATTGTCATAAGTAACACCTAATATATTATTTTTAAAGCTTTGAAATGAAGACTTTAAATGCTAAACAGCATTATAAACCTAATAAAATAATCACACAACACAGAATATATAATTAAACTAAGTTAAATGAACAAAAACATTTGCTAAACAGCATTATAAACCTAATAAAATAATCACAGAACACAGACTTCACTTGCATTTTTCTTGCAAACAGTTCTTTCTATGCATTCCAATCTGGACTGATTTATAGACAGGAAGATCTTGTTCCTTTGAAATTTGCTCGATAGCTCAGGTCTGGTTAAACTGATAAATTTCAGCTTGCTTGGCTTTGCTGCAACACAAGTGGACAGCTCCACCTATTGGATATTTTAATAAATGCACTGCTTCTCAATGCTTTTCAATAGCAGTTACATGACTGGAAAAAGGTTGTTATTCTGAAACGGTGTAAATTGAACCGTTGTAAAACGAGGGCCACCTGTGTATATATATATATATATATATATATATATATATATATATATATATTCTTAAATATGCATTCTTTAAAAGGGAAAGTGTACTGCACAGTGTGTTTCCAAGTACTTGCTATACCAGCTGCAGAGTTTAAAATATCTTGGAGATTATACCTTTAAGTATATGTTTGCATATGGAATAGCTATTTATCTTATTTGAAACTACAATCAAATCAAATGGGCTGAGCAGAATTTATAGGGGAGAAAAAAAACCAAAGTACACTGACCCTTTGAGGTGGCTTATCAGTGTTGCTGTTCACAGGCAGCAAAATCATATAAGAGAATTTATCAAGGTGCAGACAGACAAGTTCTCAAGCTGAGAACCTGTCCACCCACAATCACCACTAGTGATGCAGCATAACTTGCTGAAATTGCCCAAGGGCCCTCTTATGCAACCAATCGAGTGAGAGATAACAGAAGTAAATTAGAAAGTTGTTTAAAATGACATGCGCTATCTGAAACATGAAAGAAAAATTTGGGGTTTCATGTCCCTTTAAAGGGAAACTGCAATCAAAAATTGCCTGTTGTCCATATAACAAAGAGCAGTATCTTTGCATGAAATATTGTAAAGTACACTCTATTTAAATGAAAATACATATGTGTCAGTTTTCTTCTTCCTACTATTCCTACTCAATTTAAGGACATTTATGACAAAATCTCGTAAAAATAGTGGGAACTCCCATGAGATCATAGTAGCGCAAAGGGCTCTATTCTCAAAAATGTGCTGGCATGGAGAGAAATAATTAGCTTATTTTAGTAAGCCCTGTATTGTAAAGTAAGTGCCTCTCCATCACATAAAGAATATGACTGAGCTCCCCTTAAAGAACCACTAAAAAGAGTAGAATTGAATAATGCAATAATTTGAAATGAGCAGTAGATCTTTTCTGGCAAATTTCAAAATTAATCTAATTTTCTCTCCCGTGTATCATGTGACTTCTATCAGCCAATCACAAAATGCATATACATATATAATGTAAACTTTTGCACATGCTCAGTATGAGCTGGAGGCTCAGAAAGTGTGCACATAAAAATAATATGCATGTTTTGATAATGGAATTATATTGGAAAGTTGTTTTTTTAATTATATGCTTTATCTGAAACATGAAACTTTAATTTTGACTTTACTTGCCGTTTAATTAGATTCAAGAAAAAATTGCCTTTAAAATAAGAGACCTCGTAATACTGAAGAGTGAATTTATAGAATCTAAGACCAGAGAGCTTTAGAGAATCAGGTCTAAAGTGTGATTGCACTTATGGTGCCGATTGTTGTTTTGTTTTTACCATGCAGATGGCAGTAAAAGAGTAGCTGAAGGGTCACTGCTCAACAAGCCCTTAGTCTGGTGAAATGAAGAAATTCTGAGGTAAAAAAAAATTCATTTTTTTATATAGAGATATTCATGTAAAATGTTCTAGTCAGCTCTTTACAAATTTTATATACTTTCAAGTAATTTAGCATATGGGTAGAACATCCCTTTAAGGATTGAAACTCTAGTTTCCTTAAAGATACACAGAAAAAAATTGGGTTCATTTGTGTTTTAGATAGAGCAGGCAATTTTAAGCAACTTTCTAATTTACTCCTATTATCAATTTTTCTTCATTCTCCTGCTATGTAAGTTTAGGCCCATTTTTGGTTTGCAACCTGGGTTGTGCTTGCTGATTGGTGGCTAAATAAACCCACCAATAAACACCCACCAATAAACAATTGCTGTCCAGGGTCTGAAACAAAAATTGTCTGACGCCTTAGCTTAGATGCCTTTTTCAAATAAAGATAGCAAGAGAACGAAGAAAAATTGATAAGAGAAAATTAGAAAGTTGCTTAAAATTGCATGCTCTATCTGAATCATGAAAGAAAAGGCTTTTGTCAGCCATAATGTATGGAAGATTTTCCTTGTTGTGACATCTACTAGCACTTGTCAATTTTTACAGAATTTTCTGGGCACTTGGTGAGAACTGTTTAACATATGAGAAAAAAAAGGGCATAAGACAAATGCTACATTTAGTGTATATTAAAAAAATAAAAATAAATCAAATATCAAATAATTAATTATATATTTATCACTTTACTGGCTTTTATAAAAAGAAAAACATCTGTTGCTAATTTTTTTCTCAGAATAAGACGCTAAACATTTACATGTAGCCTGTCCATAGACAATTTGATCTGATCATATTTATGGGTGCAATCGCCATGTATTAAAGGTTGAGTGATCAAGCTTCTTAATTCGATAAGTTGTCTGCTCGCCTTCGCAACATACGGGCAGCGGACAAACAGGATCCGCTACCCGTATGTATCATTACATGCTCAAGTGAGTGTGTAATGCCTACCCCTGGGACTGTCAATCACCGGAAGCGAGCAAGCACTCAGTGATTTCCCATCACAACCTCAGATGTGGGCCTCTATTTAACAAGGTCTGGCAGACCTTGTTAAATAGACAAGAGCTGCTGGTGCAACGCCGCCCCCTGCAGACTCGCGGCCAATGGGCCGCCAGCAGGGGGGTGTCAATCAACCCAATCATACTCGATCGGGTTGATTTCCGGCGATGTCTGTCTGCCTGCTCAGAGCTGCTTCATAACTGCTGTTTCTGGCGAGTCTGAGTCGTGAGTCAAGCTCTAGTCGTGAGTCAGAAGGTGGAGCCAGCTACCCAAATAGCCCACATAGTACTAATGTACATAGGGGGTCTCCCCATAGTAAATATAGGGCAGATAGGGGGTGCTCAAGCCCCAAAAATAAGGTCCCTAGGAAAGCCCAAGATACGTCTAATAAGGTATATGACACCCCTAAAATAATTACTTACCTAAATTTTCCAAAAACGGAACCACTTCTATAATTGACCACTTAGTGAACTATGAAAATGCTTTATCCATCATGAATGTAACTAGTGAGCAGTCAAAAATGTAATTTTTGCCCGGGGTATTTGAGGGTAAACATCACAAATTATTTAATTCACTCAAGGATATGAATATTCATTCCTGGAATGAAAAGAAAAATCAGTGCAGAGAAGAATTCAGGAAATATTGCACTAAAACCACTGCGAAAATAGCTGTATACAGTGTGGCGTGAATGAAAGCCCTATAGAATTCCTTTCTGTACTGAAAAGTGCGTACAGTATGGCTGAAGACTACCCCATATTTGAAAGCTCATAATTTGTAAATTTATTTTACAAAGCATTGCCCGATGCTCTTCGGACTGGCTGATCAAAGAGTACAAAGTTATTCTCTATTCAGCAGTCCGGTGAACAGGGGGTTAAAAAGGAACCAAGGCCCAGCCCCAAAATTGTGGCAGAAACTAGGGCGTCACCTAGCCGTCTAAACTTTGAGTCTAAAAAGAAAACGTATGCGGAAGTGGCCCAAGAAAACAGGCCTTCCCAACAAAGTTTTAACTCTGCCCCTCCCCCATCAAGGGCTGAGGTGCAGAAAGAATATACTCAAAATGGGGGGCATACCCAGATAAATAATTATCCCCAAAGAGATGAACACCCACAAGGTAATCAGTACCCCCGTAAAAATAAATACCAAAAGGGGCGAAAATACTCTCAGGGTAACCAGACACCCCAAGTAAATAGTGCTCCCCAAGATACTAACGCTGAACAAGTTGAACCCCAAAGACAACCACGTCAAAATAGGATCAATAGCTATGATTCTGAGGAATCCCAAGGATCCAGGAATCAGCACCATGGGACATCAAAAAATCGGTCCATGGGTAAAGATAGCTGTCCATTCAAGTGGGCCCTCTCAGTAGGCAAGTAAGTCAATTATGTACACTGTTTACTAATATGAGTCAAGTTTTGATGGCTCAGAACCCTAATAATCCTTTTTTAGGGGTACAGCCAGTGGCCAGCAGTGGGCCACAGGCACAGTCATAAATACTGCAGTATTAGCTTAAAGAGGGGGGAGATATATACCAAATAAAATGATAAATGTCAATAATGGTACTAATCATGTTCTCTCCCTACAGACCGGAAACGGACGATTTAGCTGTGATGACGAGCAACCTCAGCCTAGAAGCTCTAACAAATCTCTTCCTTTGCAGTATTCTCTTAACCTTATTTCCACAGATTCCATACACAGGAACCCTGTCAGTCCTATTATAGAGGAGGGGACCGGTAAGAATGAGAGTTCTTCTGCATCAGGTAACATGGCGGATTCAGGTAACTCGTGGCGAAGCCCACAGATGTGTAATCATGCCAATTTTATGTGTGAAATGGTAGAAACTGCAGGGAGATATTATGTGGAGGATTCAGTCTCCAACCCTATCATGGGATTAATTGATACTGGATCTCAGGCAACTATTTTATCCCACAGGTACTACACACATCTAAATAAGCTAACACCCCACCAGCCTAAACTAAAAGAATTTGATGGCTCACTTTTAGATGAACGGGGGTGACTCTCTAAAAGTCTATGGTACTGCATGGTTAAAATTGAAACTGGGGAACAGGTAATAAGAAACCCTGTCATTATAGTGGATCTGCCCACTGATCGTTTAATTATTGGTAGTGATCTCCTGAAATGATTAAGCACCATAATTGATTGCATAAATAATGTCATTTGGTCACAAGTAAAAAGGCCTATTAATTATGAGCGGTCCGGTATATCTCGCACCTGACATAACTGTCACGTGGTGGAAGAGAAGCCAGATGCTGTGGAGATTCATTTCAGGAATGACTCTATACCTGAAATCACTATCCTACAAATAGATGATCAGATTCCTTTAAGTGGCTCTGATGGTAATATTTTTAAAATTTCGCCTGGAAAGATAGCAAATATTTCCTTAGACAACGATGTATTAACCATATACCTCCACAAGGGGGGTCCTAAATCCCCTAAAGGGGGAGTACATTCACGATTCCTCACAGAAATTGCGAGAGTTAAAGGGACACTGAACCCACATTTTTTCTTTCGTGATTCAGATAGAGAATGCAATTTTAAGCAACTTTCTAATTTACTCCTATTATCATTTTTTTCATTCTCTTGCTATCTTTATTTGAAAAAGAAGGTATCTAAGCTTTTTTCTTAGTTCAGAACTCTGGACAGCAATTTTTTTATTGGTGGATGAATTTATCCACCAATCAGCAAGGACAACCCAGGTTGTTCACCAAAAATGGGCCGGCATCTAAACTTACATTCTTGCATTTCAAATAAAGATACCAAGAGAATAAAGAAAATTTGATAATGGGAGTAAATTAGAAAGTTGCTTGAAATTTCATGCTCTATCTGAATCACAAAAGAAAAAAATGTGGGTTCAGTGTCCCTTTAAGGATGATCTATTTATCCCTATGCAAGTGCATGACCTGGGTAAAAAAAAAAGTATGCCAAATTGAGCTTAAAACAGGAAGCTATCTATATAAGTGAAGGCTTATTAGCGCAGATCACTGAACCTAAGGTGATTAAATATTTTTATCCCCAAGACCACTGTGTTCATGGCCTGGATGACAGGTTTGAAAGCTATAAAATTACAGCTAAATGCTTATTATCTATCTCCATAGGTAATAAATCAGCAAAGCACCCGTTTTTAGTTTTAAATAATCCCCATAATCAAATATATATTGGCAACGATCTCTTACATAAATATGCCATACAAATAGATTTGATTAACTCTTGCCTCTGGAGCAGATAAAAGGGGGACCCTGAAGTATTTCAGGATGAAAATGCTGCCCTGAAATCAAACCAGCAATTGCTATATGCTGTAAATATGCAGGTGTCTAATGATGTTGTAATCCCTGCTGGGGCTGATAAATTCCTCTTATCCTTACAGGTAAAAATAGGTCAGAAATTAAAAACTTCTGAAACACTAATATGCATCTCGAATAGAATGCAAAATCTGGGTATAACTATGACCCATACTCCTATGGTAAATATTGGAAGTATTCCAATACATGTTATTGTGCATAACATGACCCCACAGGATATCACCTTATGCAAGGGAAATACCATAGAGGATATGCGCTGGAATCAAGTTATTACACTTTTGGATTCCAGAATAATGTAATTGGGCTAATACCTGAAGGATACTTAACTAAAGAACAATTAATAGAACAATCCTTTACATCTATGCCGGAGGGACTATTTACAATTCAGTCTATTTATCCCTTCAGCTCAGAGGAAGGCATCTGTAAAATTGAAATAGCCTCTCTAGTATTTGATCAAGAATACCCCAATACCCAGAGTCATGGGGGCAATGTAAATTATAATCAAGGGGATCTCACCTCTAGGTTGGAAGAAGCCTATGAGATAGGACAGCCTGAAATCTTTCCAGGATTTCAGCAAATAGTTGAAGAGCAAATCTCCTTAGCTAATGGCTGTTCCAGTGATGATGAACGCTAACAGCTACGGGAGCTCCTGATGGAGTACAAGGATATTTTTGCTAGAGATTCTTGTGACTGTAGGACTACAGACTTGCACATTGCAAGAATCCAAACAGATCCCAATGCACGAACTGTCTTTGTTAAACAATACAGACTTCCTTTAGCCTCATATGATTCTCTCGCAGAAATCATAAGGAAATTGGAAGAAAGAAGTATTATCAGACAGGTGCATAGCTCTTATAACAATCCTATTCTAGGTGTTCTTAAGCCCAATGGACAATGGTGTTTGTGTGCTGACTTAAGACAGCTAAACAAACAAGTGTACATGTCTGGCTGGCCTGTGCCATACATTGACCAGTGCCTAGCACAGATGCAGGGATCTAAAATATTCACTGCCATTGATTGTGCATAGGGATATTGGACCATAAAGGTACATGAGGAGGACCAGTATAAGCTTGCGTTCTCGTTCCAAAAGGTCCAGTATGTATTCTAGAGACTCCCGTTTGGATACATAAATTCAGGACATGAATTTGCAGTATTCGTGCATAAGGCTATGCCTGATGCTCTGGAAAGGGGGACTTTATCTTATGTTGATGATGTTTTAATCAAAAGCACAGACTTTGAAAAACACATCGCAGAACTTAAATATGTCCTCATCCAACTTAAAAGGGCAGGTGTCAAATTATCCCTACAAAAAGCTAAATCGTGCCGCTCTTGTGTAAACTTCTTAGGACTTGAAGTTACTTCTGAAGGGTTAAATCCTCACAGGAAAAAGGTGGAAGCTATAATAAATTCTAAGAACCCAACTAACTTAAAGGAATTGAGATTATTCCTGGGTATGACGAATTATTCTCGCAAATTTATTGATAATTATACAGAATTAGCGAAACCACTGCTATTTCTTCTAAAGAAGGATGTGAAATAGCACTGGAGAGAGACTCAAGAGACCGCTAGCAAGGAACTGAAGAGAAAAATCACTCAAGCACCTTGCTTAGCCTACCCTGAAGGAGGTAAACCTTTCTACTTAGAAACAGGTTACACAGATATAAGCATGAGTGCTGTTTTATACCAAAAGCATGATAATTTAAGAAAAGTCATTGCTTATGCGAGCAAAACTTTATCCCCAGTAGAAATAAAATTTAGCGATTGCAAAAAATCCCTCTTATCTACTGTATGGGCTCTACAAAATTTCCACAGCTATATACAGGGCGAGAAAATTATTGTAGAAACGGCCCACCAGCCTTTGCTATATCTGCAAAGTGAGAAAATAAGAGATGGAAATTTGTCTAATTGCCGCATAACAGCGTGGACTCTTTCCTTACAAGGCTGGCCTTTAGAAATTTGCTACAAGCAAAACAAAAAGAATCCAGTTGCACAGGGGCTTGCTGAGCTCCACACCTGTACTGCTAAGGATCATGGGGAAGAATTATTAGAAGATGATTTCCTGGAGGAACAATTGCTTTCAACATATAAAATATATGAGGACCAGTGTTGATGGTTGTTCTTACCAGGCCACTATTGAAAATGAGCGCATATTAGTCACCGGCATTGGTATAACTTTGGCAAATGGATTCCCAGATATTTCTGTAGGTTTCAACATTGGACCAAGATCCAGTCAAGTTGCAGAACTCACTGCTGTTCTAAAAACCATTGAAATGGCTATTGAACAAGGTATTAAATGAATTTGTGATCATTACTGACTAAAATTATGTGCGTGACAGTTTTGTTGAATACCTGCCAACTTGGAAAAGAAATGGCATGCAGAAAACTAACAACAAACCAGTCAAACATGGCAAGTTGTTCCACGAGATTGATAATCTAATGATGACCAATGGGTTAACTATACACTGGTCATTCCTAGCTTCTAGGTCCTGATAAGGAAGGCAATGATCTTGCGGATTCATTAGCTAAAAAAGCAGCCATAAATGGAGAGCTCCTCAATATTAACCACTTAATGGGTGCAATTCAGGTAGGAGCCATTACTAGAAACCAGGCTAAACAACAGAGTGAGCCTAACCTGGTACAATGGAGTCAGGATTCTCCTATTGAAGACCTGATCACTAGTCAAAAGGAAGACCCCATTGTAGGCATCTCCTATAAACACATAGAAGATCCTGAAAGCAACCCCATCTCAAAAGAGGACAGTATTGGCAAGGAAGATCTTAGAATCCTAATGAAATCCAACACTGGCATCCAGCAATGGCTGGTACCCACCAAGTTCAGAGGTCTCATGCTTCAACATGCCCATGATGCTCCCACATCTGACCATTGTGGTGCCAAATTAACGTATGAAATATTACGTGACTACGCCTTCTGGCCGCATATGTTGAAGGATGTTCAAAAGGTTGTTTAATCTGTCCACAGTTCCAACCCACTGTGCCAACCCATAGAGCGCCATTGCAGAAAAGGGGGATGGTAATGCCATGGTCAGATATACAAATTGATTTTATTGATCCAGTAACGAGGTCATCAAGAGGTAACAAATACATGTTAACAGTGACATGCCTATTCACTATATGGGTAGAGTGCATCAGTGCAACTAACAATAGTGCTGAAACATGCCCAGCATTGCTCATCAACCATGTGTTTTTCAGATTTGGTTTACCCCAGCTAATCGAATCCGATCAGGGAACCCACTTCACTAGTGAAGTGATGACCAAAATGTGGAAAAAACTAGGGGTGAAAAGAACGCTCCATATTGCATATAGAGCTGCCTCAAGTGGTGGTGTAGAGTGTTATAAACAAATTGTGAAAATCCTCAAAACGTTTGTAAATGAAACGGTTAAAGACTGGGATGCAAAGTTTCCTCTAGTCCTAATGGCATGCAACTCCAAGTAGTGCTACTAAGATGTCACCTTTTGAATTGATGACTGGTAGAATAATGGTTCTACCTCAACATCTACTGTACCGTACATCAGACCAAAGCTTGATAAATGCTGCCAATACACATCAATATGTGGAGAACTTAAGGAAGCACTTGAAATATGCCTTTGCATTTGCTCAAAGTAACTTAGAGAAGGTTGCAACTGCCACTAAACCTATTATGATCTCAAAACATCCAAAAAGGAATATGAAATAAATGATAAAGTTTATCTTTATAACTTTGGAAGAGATCAGGTTAAGGAGAAGAAATTTCTTCCATCATGGAAGGGTCCTTTTGTCGTTACTGACAAAATATCTCCAGTTGCCTATAAAATAAGGATCCCTAAAAATGAGACCTTTTATGGACAAATGGGTCCATATTAATCAGTTGAGAGTGTGCCACCCTAGGTCCCAACTACAAGTCATAGAAGGAGAATGAAGTATCATATCCCCAAATGCACTAAAGACATATTGTGGTTTAAAGATGCATAGCAAATGAGCATAAGTGCTCAAAAATAACGGACTCTCTTCATAGAAGGCGGTCTATGATGCATACTGTCAATACACTCACCAAGTACCACTGACTTTAAGCCAATTCAAATATATGTGTCCTACATCTATTTAAAATTGGAAGGGGGGATTAGGTCAGGGTATCTGTGAGTAACATTAAATAAAACTACAGATATACCACATGATTTGATATTAAATTTTAGTTAATATTAAATTTGACATGAATTGTGTGGGCTATAGCCATAACATACCAACCCCCTTTCTCCTGATTAACAGAACATTTAAAAACAAAGGAACTCACATCTGTAAAATCTCAGGATGACACAAACCCCCCTTTGTTTTGACTAGGTATACATTACAGGCCAGGATGTCTCAAATTATTCATTTCAAAGGAAGCCTATATACAGAGAGAGCAAGGGAAAACATTTGGTGCAATTAGTGAAGGCAGTTTAATTTAAAGAGATGTTCACTATATGGCTTTGTTTAAAGTTTGATTTCCTGATCTTTCCTCTATGTAATAAAAGGTTATCAGGTAATGACCTCATGTGGAGATATGCAGACGTAACGTTTGGGACTGAACTCTTTGAGGCTTAAGTGTATACAAGAGTTGATTATCTCCTGCTGATTGGGACACACAAAATCTCCTACTTACCAAACATGGTAAAAACTTAGATTTTAAACAGCAGAATGTATACTTAAAAAGTCATAAAAATTATTTGTCTATAATTTTCAAATCTATTTAAAATACTCAAATAACATATATATGTATATGTATTGATATGAAGCATACTATATTGGATGAATGTCTGCTGTCTTGAATGGTGGCTGCATTGATATATGTATAAATGTTTGATTCATTTCAAAATAACAACATCTGTTTCTTTATTTTTCAGACAACAAGATGTCCTATGAATATTGGTCATAAACATAAATCTATGCACTCAAAAATGATTAGAAACATGAAATATACTGTATTCATTTAAGATACAATACTATGGCAGGATGTTGAATGCTATGATTCTGTGAATAAGGATGGTTACCAGTGAGCTGCTTATTAATATGATTACTAGAAATATACTTATGTTTCATATTAAAATAATCAGAAAAAAATGGCATTATATATTACCATATGTACTGAACACATAGTTCATTATTATCAGAAAATAGTAAGTATATTAAATATACAATTAAATGATATAGTTTACTGTTAGCAGTATTAAAAATGAAACTGCATTTCTGGTTATCTGCTACCCCCTACTGGATTAAAACTGGTATGACAGCCAAACTAAATGACTGTTTAAAACATATGCAAATCCAAATGAGCCAATCAGGGAGGCATCTCCCAAATAACCAATCAGGGACAAGCATTCGAAGGGCCTATCAGACAAGTTTCAGTAAGTGCGCATCATAATTTCACCAATGATTAGAATAAAAAGGGGTGGGGTATATCACGTGATATCGGCTCATACAAGAGAAAAGAAGAGGGTCTTGGCTGCTGGATTTTTGACTGACAAACTGTTGCCTTGGAATCCAGTCTCTATAAAGCAAATCTGGGCCTAACTTCATTCATCTTGCAAAAATACTGCTTTAAATTTATGAGGTGAAATTGGACTTAATCGGAGAAAGCTGAAATAATCATTTGGTTATATGCTAATGAATGGCAGTGACTATAATTTAATATTTTAAAGCAAATGCATTCATTATTGCTACAGTAATTAAAGTTAGTAATTTTAAAAGGGCACGATTTGTATTTTAAGATCATGTTTATAGTCCTGTGTAGTTTAATTAGTCATATTTAGTGCTAAGTAATTTATATTTGCAACTATATATAAATTTTAGAATTTGCCTTATTGTAGATAAATAAGAGTTTACTTCAGCTCAGATAAATTGGCATATAAACTTGTGTTTGCATTAATAATACATATAACTTCTGGTGTTTTAATTGGAGTTATATAGAAATTGGCTGTTAAAGTATCTTGTTATATTGTTTAACTAGGCACTGTTAAAGTTAGCGGTCCATATTCTGGTATTTTATTGTGATACTTTAATACGATTCATTATGAATAAGGTAAATTATAAAGGTATATTTTTATGATCTTTGTATAGAATATTGTAACAGTTTAAGTGTGAATCATCTGATTCATAATATGTTTTCTATAAATATAATTCAATGTGTACATAAATATTAACTAATCTAAAGAATTTAATATAAATATTGATTTTAATTGTTTCGTATATGCATTTTAATTGAAGGTTATTTTAAAGAATAATTATTAAATACATTATATTGTAACCCTGCAATATACTGACAGGGACTTTGTGGTTTTGTTGATGTTAGGACTCATAGATCCATGTTTCTAAGAACGAATGCAAAATTTTAGAAATGAGAAAAAAATGGGGGGACTGAGCGAATCTAAAAATATTTTGTAAATATAGGATGATTATAGATACAGGTATGAGCATGTATACATTGTCAAGATGGGCTAAGCCATCAATCTGGGAAATCAGAATTTTGTGTAATTTTAAAATGTATATCTAGACCTATCATTTTCTGCAAAAGAGATCAATGTGCCAAAAAGAATGCATTTTATATTCTGATTTGTAATATTTTTTATGGAATAATACAGGTATACAATCTTACATTTTGGTGTTTTGGGGAAGGTGAATTGATGCTAAATCTTGGACAATGAAATGTGTATTGAAAATAATTAGGAACTAGTCTCACAATCCGCTATTTATCATGTACATGAGGTATGATTTGCCTCACAGAAAAAGTTTAACCTTTTTGTGTAAATGCAAAAAATGGTGAATATTCAGCAGTGAATACTGGTTAATCATATATAATTTAAAAAAAAACTGCAAGCCGGGTTACAATGCATTCATTTAAAAAAAAAAATTGTGTCAGAAAGCACACTATGGGGTATATTTACCAAGCAGTGGATGCTGCTATATACCCCCGTACTTTCCGTCTCACCGGAAATGTAAGTTGAGAAGCAGCGGTCATAAGACCGCTGCTCCTTAACTCGTCCACCACCTCTGATGCGGCGGACTGCAATCAGCCCAATCGGATACGATCGGGTTGATTGACACCCCCTGCTAGCGGTCGATTAGCCGCAAATCTGCAGGGGGCGGCATTGTACAAGCATTTCATTTATCAATGTGCAGCGGATTATGTCCGCTCACACATTGATAAATCTATCCAATATGCTTTCCAAGAGATAGAGGCGGCTTGGAGGTCCCTGAACTTATATAGAAGAGCAATACTTCTGCAAAGATTGGTGGAATGGTGTCACAATTCTGATCAAAAGGCCAGGGTACAAACAGGTTATCACCCTTACGTGAGTGGGATAAAAGTCATATCTACTAGCACTCACATCTCTATCCCTCACTTCACTTTTGTCTACTAGAAAAAACCCAAAATTATCATTTACATGTTGGAGGTCTTTTCCCAAGAACACATATAAGTTACGAGAGGGGGAACTATATTTTGCTTTTGAACAATGACTTTAGAAAAACTAAAACTAATAAATAAAAATATTTAAACCATTTTAGCATGAGACTGCAACATAACAAAATGTGAAAAAAAAGGAAGGGATCTAAATACATACATACATCTACAGTATATATATATATATATATATATATATATATATATATACACACACATACATATACATACACACACAGTGTATATATATATATATATATATATATATACACACACACACACATACATATATATATATATATATATATATATATATATATATACACATACATACACACACAGTGTATATATATATATATATATATATATATATACACACACACACATACATACACAGTATATATATATATATATACACACACACATACATACACAGTATATATATATATATATATATATATATATATATATACACACACACACACACACACATACATACACAGTATATATATATACACATACATACACAGTATATATATATATATACACACACACATACACACATACATACACAGTATATATATATATACACACACACACACATACATACACAGTATATATATATATATTATCAATTTATTGGAATTTAGGGAAAATTGGGAATTATTTAAGGAAGTGTGTGCAAGCTCTAGGGACTGATATGGTTTGTAGGCTTAACAAGGGAAAATAGGATATTTAAACAATTTGATTTTTATTTAGATTCCTTTCTCACCCTCTTTTGCTGAATAATGGCTTCAAGTACGAAGCAGCATAAGCTGTTCTGGAGCCCCTGGGGTAGATTTATTAATGGTCGACCGGACATGATTTGCTGTAGCGAATCATGTCCACTTGACCTCGCTAAATGCCGACAGCATATGCTGTTGGAATTTAACATTGTACAAGCATTTCTGGTAAAATGCTTGTGCAATGCCTCCCCCTGCCTACTGGTGGCCAATCGGCCGCTAGCAGGGGCTGTCAATCATCCCAATTGGAACAGGATGATTTCAGTTTGCCACCTAAAAGGTGGCGGAGAAGTTAAAGGGACACTGAACCCAAATTTTTTCTTTCCTGATTCAAATAGAGCATGACATTTTAAGGAACTTTCTAATTTACTCCTATTATCAAATTTTCTTCATTCTCTTGGAATCTTTATTTGAAATTTAAGAATGTAAGTTTAGATGCTGGTCCATTTTTGGTCAGCAACCTGGGTTGTTCTTGCTGATTGGTGGATAAATTCATCCACCAATAAAAAAGTGCTGTCTAGAGGTCTGAACCAAAAAAAAAAGCTTAGATTCCTTCTTTTTCAAATAAAGATAGCAAGAGAATGAAGAAAAATGATAATAGGAGTAAATTAGAATGTTGCTTAAAATTGCCTGCTCTATCTGAATCACGAAAGAAAACATTTTGGTTCAGTGCCCCTTTAAGGAGCAGGGGTCTTACGACCGCTGCTTCTTAACTATCGTTTCAGGCGGACCAGAAACGATGGGGCTCCAAAGCAGCATTTGCTGCTTAATAAATGGAGCCCCTTGTGTCATTAGATCACTGCTTCCTACACTCTACACCACATCTGACGTGGCAAAGAGAAATCACCGAGAGCTTGCACGCTCGCTCGCTCTCAGTGATTGACAGTCGCACGAGTGAAGAGGTGGGCAGTACACAGTGCTCATCAGAGTGTGTAATGATGCATTAGGGCCAGCGGATGAACTGATCCGCTGTCCGTATTTCAAGTTGAGAAGCTGCCCGCCTGCCATTTAATACACGGGACTCTTAGTCTCACACGGTACCATGATATGTATAAATGTGTGTATGCATGTTCCTCTAAAAATGAACTATTTTTTGTTCCATTTCTAAATAAATATTCCGTAACTAAAGTATGATTTCTGGAAATATTGCTAAATTTCCTCTTCATTTAGCTTTTAGTCCATAAGAAGCTTTTAGCAAAAACAGAATTTCTTCCAGAAAAAAAAAGCATTAGAGAAATTTTAATAAGTGATGTGGTCAAAATGTATTATAGAAAAAAAAAATGTTTCTTTTATCTATTTTTTTAAGAAAAATATTTTCCCATCAACTCCTCTGTGATATTGTACAATTATGGTAGCTGTAAAAAAACATAATTCCCTAAGGTCTATTATGTGCAGCACAACACTTTCCGTTGTAAACCGCCACTCAAGTCATAACAGCAAATAAAGCTGGGTCATTGGACCTTGATGCCTGAAGTCTTTTATTAATAATGCTGAAGATAATGTTGATGGAGCAAACAGCTGCGTTAGGGAGAACAAAATGATAAAAGATTTATCTAAATTAGAGACAAGAGTGTGACAACTACAGAAACTACAAGAAATGTACAAGTCCCAATATATTAACTGTTTTACTGAATGGGCAGCATATTTAGACCAAAAATAGTCCTGAGCTTTTACGCACAGAGCAGTTCACTTGCTGTGCAAATTAACTCATGTTAGAGCTCTAACCCTGCGCACCTCTGTCATAAATACCCACATAAGACCAGACCACTGGTACTGCTGCTCTAATGTTAGCCACACGGCATCTCAGACCCCCACTTTAAGACACATGCCACATCAGAAAACCTGACAGCCTCCGTGAGCCACGTCAGATCAAATGCCTGGCCCTGCAGCCCCTCTGTCACCTATCTACTCCCATCATACCTCTGATCAGATGCCTGACCCTGCAGCCCCTCTGTCACCTATCTACTCCCATCATACCTCTGATCAGATGCCTGACCCTGCAGCCCCTCTGTCACCTATCTACTCCCATCATACCTCTGATCAGATGCCTGACCCTGCAGCCCCTCTGTCACCTATCTACTCCCATCATACCTCTGATCAGATGCCTGACCCGGCAGCCCCTCTGTCACCTTTATACTCCCATCATACCTCTGATCAGATGCCTGACCCGGCAGCCCCTCTGTCCCCTATATACTCCCATCATACCTCTGATCAGATGCCTGACCCGGCAGCCCCTCTGTCCCCTATATACTCCCATAATACCTCTGATCAGATGCCTGACCCTGCAGCCCCTCTGTCACCTATATACTCCCATCATACCTCTGATCAGATGCCTGACCCTGCAGCCCCTCTGTCACCTATATACTCCCATCATACCTCTGATCAGATGCCTGACCCTGCAGCCCCTCTGTCACCTATATACTCCCATCATACCTCTGATCAGATGCCTGGCCCTGCAGCCCCTCTGTCACCTATATACTCCCATCATACCTCTGATCAGATGCCTGACCCTGCAGCCCCTCTGTCACCTATATACTCCCATCATACCTCTGATCAGATGCCTGACCCTGCAGCCCCTCTGTCACCTATATACTCCCATCATACCTCTGATCAGATGCCTGGCCCTGCAGCCCCTCTGTCACCTATATACTCCCATCATACCTCTGATCAGATGCCTGGCCCTGCAGCCCCTCTGTCACCTATCTACTTCCATCATACCTCTGATCAGATGCCTGACCCTGCAGCCCCTCTGTCACCTATATACTCCCATCATACCTCTGATCAGATGCCTGACCCTGCAGCCCCTCTGTCACCTATATACTCCCATCATACCTCTGATCAGATGCCTGACCCTGCAGCCCCTCTGTCACCTATATACTCCCATCATACCTCTGATCAGATGCCTGACCCTGCAGACCCTCTGTCACCTATATACTCCCATCATATCTCTGATCAGATGCCTGACCCTGCAGACCCTCTGTCACCTACAGGGAGTGCAGAATTATTAGGCAAGTTGTATTTTTGAGGATTAATTTTATTATTGAACAACAACCATGTTCTCAATGAACCCAAAAAACTCATTAATATCAAAGCTGAATAGTTTTGGAAGTAGTTTTTAGTTTGTTTTTAGTTATAGCTATTTTAGGGGGATATCTGTGTGTGCAGGTGACTATTACTGTGCATAATTATTAGGCAACTTAACAAAAAACAAATATATACCCATTTCAATTATTTATTTTTACCAGTGAAACCAATATAACATCTCAACATTCACAAATATACATTTCTGACATTCAAAAACAAAACAAAAACAAATCAGTGACCAATATAGCCACCTTTCTTTGCAAGGACACTCAAATGCCTGCCATCCATGGATTCGGTCAGTGTTTTGATCTGTTCACCATCAACATTGCGTGCAGCAGCAACCACAGCCTCCCAGACACTGTTCAGAGAGGTGTACTGTTTTCCCTCCTTGTAAATCTCACATTTGATGATGGACCACAGGTTCTCAATGGGGTTCAGATCAGGTGAACAAGGAGGCCATGTCATTAGATTTTCTTCTTTTATACCCTTTCTTGCCAGCCACGCTGTGGAGTACTTGGACGCGTGTGATGGAGCATTGTCCTGCATGAAAATCATGTTTTTCTTGAAGGATGCAGACTTCTTCCTGTACCACTGCTTGAAGAAGGTGTCTTCCAGAAACTGGCAGTAGGACTGGGAGTTGAGCTTGACTCCATCCTCAACCCGAAAAGGCCCCACAAGCTCATCTTTGATGATACCAGCCCAAACCAGCACTCCACCTCCACCTTGCTGGCGTCTGAGTCGGACTGGAGCTCTCTGCCCTTTACCAATCCATCCACGGGCCCATCCATCTGGCCCATCAAGACTCACTCTCATTTCATCAGTCCATAAAACCTTAGAAAAATCAGTCTTGAGATATTTCTTGGCCCAGTCTTGACGTTTCAGCTTGTGTGTCTTGTTCAGTGGTGGTCGTCTTTCAGCCTTTCTTACCTTGGCCATGTCTCTGAGTATTGCACACCTTGTGCTTTTGGGCACTCCAGTGATGTTGCAGCTCTGAAATATGGCCAAACTGGTGGCAAGTGGCATCTTGGCAGCTGCACGCTTGACTTTTCTCAGTTCATGGGCAGTTATTTTGCGCCTTGGTTTTTCCACACGCTTCTTGCGACCCTGTTGACTATTTTGAATGAAAGCTTGATTGTTCGATGATCACGCTTCAGAAGCTTTGCAATTTTAAGAGTGCTGCATCCCTCTGCAAGATATCTCACTATTTTTGACTTTTCTGAGCCTGTCAAGTCCTTCTTTTGACCCATTTTGCCAAAGCAAAGGAAGTTGCCTAATAATTATGCACACCTGATATAGGGTGTTGATGTCATTAGACCACACCCCTTCTCATTTCAGAGATGCACATCACCTAATATGCTTAATTGGTAGTAGGCTTTCGAGCCTATACAGCTTGGAGTAAGACAACATGCATAAAGAGGATGATGTGGTCAAAATACTCATTTGCCTAATAATTCTGCACTCCCTGTATATACTCCCATCATACCTCTGATCAGATGCCTGACCCTGCAGACCCTCTGTCACCTATATAGTCCCATCATACCTCTGATCAGATGCCTGACCCTGCAACCCATAGAAAAGCAAGCTTACACAAGAACTAGTTTAGTGTCCGGGTCTTATTATAGCCTACTCACCCCTAAGAAGTCCAATTTATCAGCGCATCATATCAGGATATCGAAAGGGCTGTCACTTCTCCTATCATGAAGCTCCAGTATGCCGTCAGAGGAAGCAGGGTATCCAGGGATCCGTATGCCTTAAGGGGCTGAGAACTTACTCAGCACAGAATTCCACTTCTGCCCTTTGATTAGAGCCTCTGTCTGAGATCCAGCGTGTGGCACTGAGCTGTAAGGAGATGATGTCAGAGTGGGCGTATCAGCGTGAGGAGAGGGGTGGAGGCTTTCTGTGCCCAGTTCAGGTACTCACAGCAAGAGTTATAAAGCAAAGACCGAGTGGCTGGTAGTAATCACAGTAAAAAAGTTGAAGAAGCAGTCTTGCTTCGAATAAAAGTTCCTTTATTAAATATCAAAGTTAAAAAAACCCGGTTGACATGTTTCGGCAGTGAGCCGTAATCATAACCTGGTGAAACATGTCAACCATTTAGTGCTTTCACCCTCTTTTTGCACACTGAACCTGCAAGGTTTTTTAACTTTGATATTTAATAAAGGAACTTTTATTCTAAGCAAGACAGCTTCTTCAACTTTTTTACCTATATACTCCCATCATACCTCTGATCAGATGCCTGACCCTGCAGCCCCTCTGTCAGCTATATACTCCCATTATACCTCTGATCAGATAAATGACCCTGCAGCCCCTCTGTCAGCTATATACTCCCATCATACCTCTGATCAGATAACTGACCCTGCAGCCTCTGTCAGCTATATACTCCCATCATACCTCTGATCAGATAACTGACCCTGCAGCCTCTCTGTCACCTATCTACTCCCACGACAATCCAAAAGAAGGAACAGCACCACAATAATAATGCTTATGAAATATTTATTGGGACATTAATGTCCCAATAAATATTTCATAAGCATTATTATTGTGGTGCTGTTCCTTCTTTTGGATTGTCGTTGGATTCAAGGTTTTGGCAGAACCTGGGAACATGCACACTGATTATTGCAGTACCTATGCTGTGCCCTTTCTATTTCTACCTATCTACTCCCATCATACCTCTGATCAGATAACTGACCCTGCAGCCTCTCTGTCACCTATCTACTCCCATCATACCTCTGATCAGATGCCTGACCCTGCAGCCCCTCTGTCAGCTATATACTCCCATCATACCTCTGATCAGATAACTGACCCTGCAGCCCCTATGTCAGCTATATACTCACATCATACCTCTGATCAGATAACTGATCCTGCAGCCCCTCTGTTAGATATATAATCACATCATACCTCTGATCAGATGCCTGTCCCGGCAGCACCTCTGTCAGCTATATACTCCCATCATACCTCTAATCAGATAACTGACCCGGTAGCCCCTCTGTCAGCTATATACTCACATCATACCTCTGATCAGATAACTGACCCTGCAGCCCCTCTGTCAGATATAAACTCACATCATACCTCTGATCAGATAACTGACCCTGCAGCCCCTCTGTCAGCTATATACTCACATCATACCTCTGATCAGATAACTGACCCTGCAGCCCCTCTGTCAGATATATAATCACATTATACCTCTGATCAGATGGCTATAAAAATACAAATACAAAATAATAGCACAAAACAAGTTAAATCTGTGATTCAAAAAGCAAATATGATATAAAATAAAAAGTGAATAAACAAACACCTTATTACTTAGAAATACTTATATAAAAAAAGGGAGCAATCACCAGCAATATGGAGAATCAGAAGCGTTCGAATGCAGTCCTCAAAAAAGATTTTTACCTCAAAGAAAAAGAATATATTTCATAGCGCAATACTGTACGATTTATAAAATGTCTTTGAGAAAGAACTTTGTGTTACTCACAGATTCCAGAGCTTAAATCCAGCTCTGAGATATTAACCCAATGACAATGCAGGATCAGTTTCTTGGATGATTTATTTAAAAAGTATATAACTGGAGCTATTTTCCTTGATTTTGCAAAGGCCTTTGACACAGTAGACCACGACATACTACTGCTCAAACCAAAAAACTCTGGTATTGCTGATCGTCCGTTAACCTGGTTTAGATCATGTGTATCGGATCGACCACAATATGTCTCCATTTCTAACAGTGACTCCCTCCCTCTCCCAGTCACGTGGTATTCCCCAAGATTCCATTCTCAGCCCCCTACTATTCACATTATTTATCAATGATTTGCCAAATGTCTGCAAATCCTCAACTGTACACATGTACGCAGACGACACGGTAATCTATGCAAACAAATCTGATCTGCCGCAGCTTGAAGCAGTGCTCCAAGACCAGTTCACAGAGGTAGAAAAGTGGATCTCAAAAAACAAACTCTTCCTAAACACTGACAAAACTGTCACAATGATCTTTGGAATGAGACCTAAATTACACAAATTACAAAATTCCCATCTTCGCATCAAAACAAAATCCAATTGCACGCTGACCTCAGTCCACTCTTTCAAATACTTGGGTATGTTGTTAGACCCTAATCTATCTTTTGGCCTCCACATAGAAAAATTTGCATCTAAACTTTATCCAAAACTAGGTGCCCTGTACAGAAACAAATCTTGCCTCAGCCCTACAGTAAAAGAAAAAGATTGTACAGCAAATGCTGATGCCTATCATGGATTATGGGGACGTAGTATATGCACCTGCACCGCAAACTCATCTTAATAAACTTAATATGTTGTATAACTCGTTCTGCCGCTTTGTGCTACAATGTAACTACAGGACCCACCATTGTGACATGCTAAAAGAACTAAACTGGCTGTCGCTGGAATCCAGACACACCCTCCATCTTTCCAACCTTGTGTTTAAGAGCTTTTCTGGGAAGCTCCCACCCTACCTGAGCAGAATGCTCTCCCCGGCTATTCCCACCTCCTATAACCTCCGATTCAGTACCAGCACATTATTTAGTCTGCCTCAATACAAAAAGAAAGCAGCTCGATCCTCCTTTTCCTACAGAGCGCCACAGTTATGGAACGACCTCCCGCACACTTTCAAACCTTCCCCAAGCCTAATATCCTTTAAGAGATCCCTCTCTATATATCTCAAAACAGCATGCACCTGTCATGGTTGATTATATATTTCCTACCTGTTCTATGTTACATTTTTGCATATATTGTGTATTATTATTGTTTTTGTATTTTATTGTACCCTATTGTATCAATTGCAATGTTTTGTGATCCCAGGACATACTTGAAAATGAGAGAAATCTCAATGTATCCTTCCTGGTAAAATATTTTATAAATAAATAAATATACTATGGGGCCGAATTATCATCGGTCTGTCCGACATGATCCGCTCAGAGGATAATGTCCGACAGACATCAATGAATGCCGACAGCTTATCATTGGACAAGCAGTTCTTGTGAACTGCTTGTGCAATGCCGACCCCGCTAGCAGGGGGTGTCAATCAGCCCGATCGTAAAGGATCTCATTGGATGGATTGATGTCCGTAGCCTCGGAGCAGGCAGAACAGTTATGGCACAGCGGTCTTACGGAAACAGGGGCATCAAGCTCCATTCACAGCTTGATAATTCAGCCCCTATATGTAAAACAAAGTAACAAGTTTTTTCAGTCACTCAGGGTTCTAACACAGGTACCTAGAATTGAAGGAACAAAATATCTCAGAGCTGGATTTAAGCTCTGGAATGGGTGAGTACCTCAAAGTTATTAACGACATTTTATAAATCGTACAGTATTGCGCTATGAAATATATTCTTTTTCTTTGAGGAAAAAATCTTTTGAGGACTGCATTCGAACTCTCCTGCTTCTGATTCTCCATATTGCTGTGTTGGAGATTGCTCCCTTTTTTATTTAAGTATTTTTAAGTAATAAGGTGTCTGTTTATTCACTTTTTATTTTGTATCATTTCAGATGCCTGGCCCTGCAACCTCTCTGTCAGCAATATGCTTACATCATACCTCAGATCAGATGCCTGGCCCTGCAACCTGTTAGCAATATGCTTACATCATACCTCAGATCAGATGCCTGACCCTGCAGCCTCTCTGTCAGCAATATGCTTACATCATACCTCAGATCAGATGCCTAGCCCTGCAACCTGTCAGCAATATGCTTACATCATGCCTCAGATCAGATGCCTGGCCCTGCAACCTCTCTGTCAGCAATATGCTTACAGGTGCAAAAAATGGGTATATATGTGTGCGCCAATATTGTGTGAAACACAAATGGCAATAGATCTTTTTAATAATGGCTTTTTATTTATCTATTTAGGTTCATAAATTTTCTTATTTTTAAATATTTAAAACAAACAGTCCATAAAGTACCGATAATATGAAATTCACAATCAATACCAAAAAGATTTTTTACAATCAATAAATTTATTTGTAATAATAACTGTCAATTTATACGAAAAAAATGTAGGCAAATTACACATAAACAATGTTAAAATCTAACTTCTCCCTGTTGGTACCAATCTGAGTGCTAAATAAATAACGATATTTCTGGTTAAAATATATATAGTTAGACAATCTAATACTAAGATAAAATTAAAATCTAATACACAATCTAAAAATGTATCTGAAAAGTGTCTAAAAGAAGCCTAAAATGCCTTAAAGTGACCTTATGCAAGGTAATTTTAAAAAACTTCTCATTAGAAACAGTTCATCAAATTATATGCTTATAATTGGACTTAAGCATATGTGTATATTTTTAGTGTGATCCTCTCTTGTCCCGGAATCTGAGTTAGCAGTGTTAACAATAAGTCGGCATATGATAGGAAAAAAGAGAGAGAAAAGTTTTTACTCCAAACTCCAATTTCCAATATCCGTCTGTGATATTTCTCAGAAACAAATAGCCTTTTTGGGTTATTCCTTTATGACTCGTACTTGTGCTTTAGAAACAATGTCAGAGCAGAAGAAAGTACCTTATTTGAAACTGCTGAAAACCGCTGCAAATGCTCGTCAGTTTAGGGGTAGCGCCAAACACAAAGACTCGTGTCAATCCTAAGACACGCCCACAAGTGCGGGAAGTGACGTTGGCGAGTTGTATCCCGGATTGAAACCTGACTTTCCTTAGCAGCGTCCTAGCAGCGTCCTCAGCAACGTCCTCAATGTATCATCCGTGTATTGGTAACGCGTTTCAGCTCCTTAGAGCCTTTGTCAAACCATACCGGATGATACTGATGGGGTCCTTTTATATCTAGATGTCCATACTAATTGATTCCATAATTAGTTGATATATTTGTTCAGTTTGTGTTTGCTGTGCATATCGTTTACTTTGCAATAGAAAAAAAAACGTTTTACATTTTAGTGATGTGTTTCTAAGCAAATATATTTAAAAAGTGAGAGCTTATGGAAAGGTTTATGAAAACAAGATACATAATTTTGGATCAATTAACAGTTAATTATTCAAAAGTTTAATAATTAATTATTAAATGGTGAAAAACATATTATCAATTCATATCGGACCTGAGAGAGTGGTATTATAAAAGATATATTACAGATGCTGTTTTTATAAATGATATTATAGTTAAAAATATTAAAAATATATATATTTAATATAAACTATTTGATAATTTAAAAGAAAAAGAAAAAAGAGAGATCATGTAATATAAGCCACTTTGAAAGAATTTATTCTTTCAAAGTGGCTTATATTACATGATCTCTCTTTTTTCTTTTTCTTTTAAATTATCAAATAGTTTATATTAAATATATATATTTTTAATATTTGTAACTATAATATCATTTATAAAAACAGCATCTGTAATATATCTTTTATAATACCACTCTCTCAGGTCCGATATGAATTGATAATATGTTTTTCACCATTTAATAATTAATTATTAAACTTTTGAATAATTAACTGTTAATTGATCCAAAATTATGTATCTTGTTTTCATAAACCTTTCCATAAGCTCTCACTTTTTAAATATATTTGCTTAGAAACACATCACTAAAATGTAAAACGTTTTTTTTCTATTGCAAAGTAAACGATATGCACAGCAAACACAAACTGAACAAATATATCAACTAATTATGGAATCAATTAGTATGGACATCTAGATATAAAAGGACCCCATCAGTATCATCCGGTATGGTTTGACAAAGGCTCTAAGGAGCTGAAACGCGTTACCAATACACGGATGATACATTGAGGACGTTGCTGAGGACGCTGCTAGGACGCTGCTAAGGAAAGTCAGGTTTCAATCCGGGATACAACTCGCCAACGTCACTTCCCGCACTTGTGGGCGTGTCTTAGGATTGACACGAGTCTTTGTGTTTGGCGCTACCCCTAAACTGACGAGCATTTGCAGCGGTTTTCAGCAGTTTCAAATAAGGTACTTTCTTCTGCTCTGACATTGTTTCTAAAGCACAAGTACGAGTCATAAAGGAATAACCCAAAAAGGCTATTTGTTTCTGAGAAATATCACAGACGGATATTGGAAATTGGAGTTTGGAGTAAAAACTTTTCTCTCTCTTTTTTCCTATCATATGCCGACTTATTGTTAACACTGCTAACTCAGATTCCGGGACAAGAGAGGATCACACTAAAAATATACACATATGCTTAAGTCCAATTATAAGCATATAATTTGATGAACTGTTTCTAATGAGAAGTTTTTTAAAATTACCTTGCATAAGGTCACTTTAAGGCATTTTAGGCTTCTTTTAGACACTTTTCAGATACATTTTTAGATTGTGTATTAGATTTTAATTTTATCTTAGTATTAGATTGTCTAACTATATATATTTTAACCAGAAATATCGTTATTTATTTTAGCACTCAGATTGGTACCAACAGGGAGAAGTTAGATTTTAACATTGTTTATGTGTAATTTGCCTACATTTTTTTCGTATAAATTGACAGTTATTATTACAAATAAATTTATTGATTGTAAAAAATCTTTTTGGTATTGATTGTGAATTTCATATTATCGGTACTTTATGGACTGTTTGTTTTAAATATTTAAAAATAAGAAAATTTATGAACCTAAATAGATAAATAAAAAGCCATTATTAAAAAGATCTATTGCCATTTGTGTTTCACACAATATTGGCGCACACATATATACCCATTTTTTGCACCTCTGATCATTATCAGGCTTAGGGATTGCCTGTTTTTTATGTGTAGCCCAGATCTTGTCTAGCGCATTTTTTTCATAATTTCCTTTAATAAGCAATATGCTTACATCATACCTCAGATCAGATGCCTGGCCCTGCAACCTGTTAGCAATATGCTTGCATCATACCTCATATAAGATGCCTGGCCCTGCAACCTGTGCTTACATCATGCCTCATATCAGATGCCTGGCCCTGCAGCCTCTCTGTCAGCAATATGCTTACATAATGCCTCATATCAGATGCCTGGCCCTGCATCCTCTCTGTCAGCAATATGCTTACATTATACCTCAGATCAGATGCCTGGCCCTGCAGCCTCTCTGTCAGCAATATGCTTACATTATACCTCAGATCAGATGCCTGGCTCTGCAGCCTCTCTGTCAGCAATATGCTTACATCATACCTCAGTTTAAATGCCTGGCCCTGCAGCCTCTCTGTCAGCAATATGCTTACATCATAACTCATATCATATTCCTGGCCCTGCAACCTGTGCTTACATCATACCTCAGTTTAAATGCCTGGCCCTGCAGCCTCTCTGTCAGCAATATGCTTACATTAAACCTCAGATCAGATGCCTGGCCCAGCAGCCCCTGTTAGCCATTTGCTAATCCATACATAAAATCTGAAACATGACCCTGCAGCCCCTCTGTCAGCACCTTTATCAACCATATGCAACACCAGACCCTCCTGGGTCGTCCGCATTTTATAAGCCACATTCCTGGCTGTCCGACAGATTCGGCCATGTCCAGAGCCTTCTGTGTCAGTCTCTCCTCCAGTGTGCTGTGTCTGGAGCACATAATCTGCGGCTTACCTGCGTGCGTGTGTATGTGCAGGGGAAAAAGGGGAGCCTGAATGCAAAACTGTCAGACCACCAGATGCAAAAGGATCATCCTTGCATGAGTGGCACACAATAGCATGTATGGAGCATGTAATTGGAAGAGCCAGGGCAGTCCCTTAAAACCAGGTTATTTGCCCTGCCTAGAGAAGCAGTCAGAGGGACAGCAGGCTTCTCAACCTGTGACAATATCTGGACCTACTTGACACATTCTGAAAGGAATTCTATATACACCAATCAAAAAGTAGAAAACTTCAGTTGTTTTTGTTCAAATACATTTACAAATACATGGATATATTGAAATTTGTTGATGAATATTGGAATGCTCAGCACACATTAAACATTGATTTAGAATGAACATATTTAGCAGCCATTAGTAAATTAAAAGAATGTTCCAAAGCATTCAGCCATCACACTTATAATGTAAGTGAGATAATTCCTTCAGGGATCTGATTTTAAATAGACGTGTGCTGACTCAAACACATACCTCACAATTCTTATTTTTTTCATGGTCCAGAGCTTCTGTAGTTGGAGTTTAGCCGGTCTCCTGTTTCACAGAGTGTAATTAAGGAAGCAGGAGCTCTGCTATTTATTGGAGCAGACCAGGGTCATCATTTAAAGAGACATGAAAGGGACATTAAACCCCCAAAAAATCTTTCATGATTCAGACAGAGAATACCATTTTAAACAACATTCCAATTTACTTCTATTATCTAATTTGCTTCATTATTTAGATATCCTTTATTAAAGAAATAGCAATGCACATGGGTGAGCCAATCACAAAAGGCATCTATGTGCAGCCACCAATCAGCAGCTACTGTGCCTAGATATGCTTTTCAGGACAGAATATCAAGAGAATGAAGCAAATTAGATAATAGAAGTAAATTAGAAAGTTGTTTTAAATGGTATTCTCTATCTGAATCATGAAAGAAAAAATTAGGGTTTAATGTTCCTTTAAACACCAAACAAATGCTAGATAGAATGATGCATTCAAAGAAAAGATTAGTCTGAGAATAACGTAGAGTTTCATAAGTTGTTTAAATATTGATAAAATAAGAGTAAAGTTTTAGAGTCTAGGGGCTCCGTTTATTAAAGGGACATTCCGGTCAAAATATAAATGCACATAGATAAATTACATCTCTGAATAGAAACATATTTGCAATATACATGTATTGGCAAAAATGCTGCTAGTAAAAGTTATCACTGTTGTAATGTTGACATTTTACTCTGCATGTGCATGTGAAGCATAGCTAGATATTCTCTGTGCACCATTATTTTAAATACTGCAGCTGCTCAGAGCATTAGTGGGGCTTGTATTATGTCAACAATTAACAAATTGAGTCATTACCAGATGGTAAAAGCACCTTAGGCTCTCTCAGCAAGTGCTGTGTTCAAAATGCTGGTGCACGGTGCATACTTAAATACACTTTTGAAACAGCTATAACTTTTATTAGAAGCATTTTTGCTAATGCATGTATATTACAGAAATGCTTCTATTCAAAACTGAAATGTAGCTATGTGGATTCCAATTTTGGCTGGAATGTCCCTTTAAGCAGCGGATGATATTTCAGGTTTGCCTGAAACGTAAGTTAAAGGGACATTAAACCCAATTTTTTTTCTTTCATGATTCAGAAAGAGCATGCAATTCTAAGCAACTTTCTAATGTACTCATATTATCATTTTTTCTTCGTTCTCTTGCTATCTTTATTTAAAAAGCAGTAATGTAAAGCTTAGGAGCCGGCCCATTTTAGGTTCAGAACCTGGGTTATGCTTGCTTATTGGTGGCTAAATGTAGCCTCCAATAAACAAGAGCTGTCCAGGATGCTGAACCTAAAATGGGGCGACTCCTAAGCTTTACATTCCTGCTATTTAAATAAAGATAGCAAGAGAACGAAGAAAAATTGATAACAGGAGTAAAATTAGTTCCTTAAAATTGCTCTTTCTGAATCATGAAAGAAAAAATTTGGGTTGAGTAACCCTTTAAAAATTAATGATCAGGATGATTGACAGCCTCTGCTTGTAGCCGATTGGCCGCCAGTGAGCAGGGGGTGGCATTGCACAAGCATTTTACCAGAAATGCTTGTACAATAATAAATTTAGAAATGTCACGTGTACATGATTCGCTATATCGAATCATGTCCGCTCAACATTTGCTAAATCAACCCCTAGAAAACAATGGGAGCTGCCATGTTGTAACTTAGGTTACCTTCACTGATGTGGCCAATTAGGGACAGTTATAAATAGGTCACTAGAGTGTGCAGCCAATGGCTGTGTGTTATATAACAGTGTTCTGCACTTCCATTTCTAACAGCAACTGAAAAGCTCACGATTCTCAAAATTGAATTATAGGAAAAGGGGACAAAATAAATAATGAAAGTATATTGCAGTTTTTTTTATAAATATATAATTTATCATTTTATATTACTATTTCAAAGTGTTTAATCTCCCTTTAATTAGGTAGTGTTTGTATCCGTTTAGTGATGTTACTTCCTAACATCATCCAATATGGCCCTGCAAAAGGATTTAAACACATAGTTAAAGCCAGCTCTAATGCATCAATACACTGGGACCAAGCTGAACCCATCCGATAAGCTGATAAGAGGTATATGTGCATAATCACCAATTACCTGCTAGGCTCCCAGTAGTATATTGCTGCCCCTGAGTCTACATAGGTATGTTTTTCAACAAACAGAACAAAAAGAAAAATAACAAAAGTAAAATTTAATTATTTTTCTGAATCACAAAACTTTAATTTTGACCTGAACTCAAAATAATACAATAATGTTAAATGTAACCAGCTCTGGTTGATAGGAACAATTCCATGATGAAGTTACCTTGGTTTTCATCTGTTTATTCACAATGAACTGAAAAAACATTTTGTCTCTACTCAACTGAAAAAAAGCAAAACCACAATGCATTTAGCACAAAAGTTAAATGTCGCCATAATCCACTTGAGGTTTAACCACATTCAATTTGAGTACCTGCATTATTCCTTTCAGATAAGCACTGTAATTATCAGTAAGGGCATTATGGGAGTTGATGTTGTTTGGACATTACAACTTATTACGGTTTAAAATGAATCTGGCACCAGCTGTTATTAAAAAGACTACGTCTTTCTTTGCTTCATTTAACAGAGGGTATTTAACCCATTAATGACCACAAGGGCTTTCTTGGTTATAGAGCGGGTCCTGCTGCAAGCCATGCTAATATACCCTAAAAATAATTACATGGAGGATAACTGGAGTAAAACAAATCCTTTATTAAATCCAGATTGTAAAGTCAAATACAGAAAATTAAAAAAAAGTACAAAAGAAACCCCATTAGGTGTGCAAAAACAGCTGACGCATTTCGGCTGGGGCCGTATTAATCATAGTTGCTATTATACCCTCCCTCCTGCTAGTTACCGGAAATAGCACGGACTTGATGCTGGCGGAGAGAATGCGCTATTAAAAATGCAATCCCCGGGGGGAACTTCCGGGTGGCGGCCATGATAGGTCGCATGATTTCTAGCTCCTACAATCCTCGGCACAAATCTGCATAAAATTCTCTTTTTGACATCTCATTGCACATATCTTTTGGGTTACAATACCGCAGCAGAGGAAGCTCATCCGTGCACAACTATTATTCTCAGATTTGATGCAACATCCAGCACCCCGGAATAAACTAAAGGTTGCGGCCTTCTATCTTACCCCCCGGCAGGGCAATGGCTTGCCTTTGTCGTTAGACAGCAGTGAGATCCTGCAAAACACTGCATATTCTCTTACCAGCAAGATACTGCATATAACTGGAACAACACCGCTTTCCATACCCTTGCCTATTGCTCACTTCCATTCATCTACTATGGAGATCCCTTTAAACTTTTTAGAGGAGCTGTGTAGCCTGCTTGCTAGCCACCATGCTGCCTTGGAGAATAAACTGTCTATGTCATTTAACACCCGCAGCATCTATTCATTCCAGCAACCTACCCAACTTAAAACCAGCGCGTTGGAAGGGGGGAGTGATGGCACTTTGGGGCCCCAGCATCCACTTCCTACCTTCAAAGCTTCTAAGGGGAGTCTTGAACCTAGGACTGCAGAAGCGGCAGACCGACACAAGAAAGGGCCAGTGAAAAGTGCGGAGGCTGTTCTTCGTAACCCTACTAATCTACGCCAAGCCTATGGTACCGCATTTGCAGAGCCTCACATAGATGTATCACAGTACAGGGAGAGCAAGGAATCCAGCCTGCAAATGCTTCTAACTCAAAAACAAGACCAGGGACATAAAAATCCAGCGAAGCATATCATGTACCCACCCTCAATTATATTGCGACATGTGCCCCTTACGAAAGTGAACCAACCCTTGCCGGCATTACTGTGGCTACATATCCCCAATACCATACCTCAGGTTTACGCAGTCATGCCGCAAGGACTACAAGTAGGGGGGTTGCAGATGCGGGAAAGAGTAGGAGACAACAGACAAGCGCTTCCAGCGCAAAAACAAAACCGCATCAATACGATCTCCCCACCGCATGGTAAATATCTTCCCTCAGTCATGATGAAGACTTAACACTGTGCAACAAACCTTGCTACCGAATGTTTGGCTTATTCTGGGCAGTAGTGAGCACGATCGCACCGGGGTCGGTTAATTTGGGAGACTTGGACCCCTGGACTCTCCATATATGCCGCATAAACAAGAGATTAGGGTGTCTCAGACCTTCATAGTCTTCCAGTACCGAACTTAACTTTTCCTATTGACTTCCATGAAGCTTACTTAGGCTGATGTTTGTTTCTGATGTTACTGCCTTAAAAAGCTGTACATTACACTACTTCATTGTGTACATCTAGGCAGCGATTGACTGTGGTATCCCTGTTCTATTTCTGGGCATCTCAAACAGTACCGCTAGATATTCCTAATCCTATTTTTTATTTATAACTAGAATAGCTAATATGACAACAGTGGCACTACTGTTCCCAGGGGCGAAACTACAGGGGGTGCAGAGGTCGCAGGTGCGACTGGGTCCCTGAGGGTGGGGGCCCAGCTTAAAAAAAAAAAAATTATAATTTTTTTTATTTTATAAAAAACGTTAACCTACCACTGCCTGCACTGATATCATGTGAGTGTGACATGACTACATGGGTTAGTGTTTCTGTTTTACCCATTGGTGTTTATGTGTGTGTGTGTATGGTGTGTTTGTGTATGTATATGACTGTGTGTGTATTTATGCATGTATGTGTGTGTGTGTATGTTTGTGGAACCAGCAAATTACAGACCTTGTTACTACAGCATGGGGGGGCAGGGGGTAAACAGTGTCACTATACAGTACCACTATATACAGTATGGAAGGTGGACCATGTCACTGACTACTGTGGTCACTTTATAAAGTACTGGGCGGGTAGGGTCAGGCCAGCCATCTCACCGGCAGATTACGCTGTGTCACTAACTTACTATATACAGTACTGGGTGGTTAAATAACGTCACTATATACAGTAATAGGGGGTCAGACCATCTCACAGACTGTGGGCACAGGATACCTCCTTTTGCAGACTGTAATCTGATTCACATTTTTTTTCTGTGTTAAATGTAAAAAATAAATTTAAAAAAATGATATGTATTAAATTCACCTTTTTTGGAGGGGGGAGGGGCAGTGGGGGGCCCTTCCTAGATTCTTGCACCTGGGCCCTGTGGTTTTTAGTAACGCCTCTGACTGTTCCCTAACTGTGTTACTATATGTGTGTGCTATAGCTTTGAAGTGAGGTGGTCTAGCTCTCTACGGCCGGGATAGCAGACTATCTCTACTGTATTACAATACCTCACAATCAGTTGCTTGAACATAGCTAGTACTAAGCTTCTACTGCATTTTTGCCCTTTGTCAATCTGCTACCATAATGCCCATTAAGCACCAAATAGATATCTGGATATTTGCTTTATCACTCTTGACTTTACTGAGTTAAACAAACATGAAGCACATTATATTTTGAACTTAATTTATTTAGGTACATCTCCCAGTATACCCATCTAGGCTATTTATCTTAAAGGGACATGAAACCCACATTTTTCCTTTCATGATTTAGAAAGAGAATGCAATTTTAAACATCTTTCTAATTTACTTATATTATCTAATTTGTTTTATTCTCTTGATATTCTTTGCTGAAAAGCATATCTAGATATGCTCAGTAGCTGCTGATTGGTTGCTGCACATAGAAGCCTCGTGTGATTGGCTCACCCATGTGCATTGCTTTTTCTACAACTAAGGATATCTAAAAAATGAAGCAAAATAAATAATAGAAGTAAATTGTAATGTTGTTTAAATTTGTATTCTCTATCTGAATCATGAAAGAAAGATTTTGGGTTTAGTGGCCCTTTAAGCTCATTTAAGCATGTTACTTCTGTCGCACAACCAACTGACATGAGTCATCTGATACTGATCTGGTCTAAATTATAATAGCAGCTCCCTTAAAGGGACACTGAACCCACATTTTTTCTTTCATGATTCAGACAGAGCATGCAATTTTAAGCAACTTTCTAATTTACTTCTATTATCAATTTTAATTTGTTCTCTTGCTATCTTTATTTAAAAAGAAGGCATCTCAGCTAAGGAGCCAGCAAATGTTTGATTCAGGACCATGGACAGCACTTGTTTATTGGTGCTGATCAATCAGCAAGGACAACCCAGGTTCCCCGGCATCTAAACTTACATTCTTGCTTTTCAAATAAACATACCAAGAGAATGAAGAAAATTTGATAATAGGAGTAAATTAGAAAGTTGCTTAAAAATGCATGCTCTATCTGAATCACAAAAGAAATTTTTTGAGTACAGTGTCCCTTTAACTCACAACTACTATTCTCATTGGGCTTAACGTCACTTGCATACTTAATGATATAAAACTTACATGAACTGCCCCCACGCTTCCATTTTGGTGATTTGAATCTCGCTGTACGTGTGTAGTTGCATTGTGGACTCAAAGTTTACCCCAATTGCCTACTGTAAGTTTTTTTCTTGACTTATTTCCTTTTTCTTTTCATGCCCAAAGCTTGTTATAAGGTTAATATATAAGGTTCGGTAGGTATATGCAGTTCTATTAATGTTATTTACAGATGTTTTGTGTCCAACAGACCTTTTTAGAGTGTTTATTATAAAATGAGGATTGTCAGTTGAGATCCAAAAGTGGTCTCTATCATTGGAAATAACCTCCTACCCTTTGGATCTATAGTGACGAGGTCCATGAGTGACCTCTCTTATCTTTATGGAGGTCAATGGAATATTAGGCATTCTAATTATTTAATACACCCTTGGACTTTTGTGTTAGCTATATACATTATACACTTACAATTTTATACCGTGAGATATTTGTACTATATTTATACTGTGTTTCACTGTCCTATGTCTTATGTATGCCTTATCTCAAACCTCAATAAAAAAAATTAAAAAAAAAAAAAATGTAATCCACTTAGTAAGACCAGTCATGTACAGGGTACGTCACTGGTCCTTAAGGGGATTAAAATGTATTTGTTATAGCTGGAGAGCTGTGTCCATGTATACCAGAGGGGGTTGTCCTTACCGGTAGGGGTGGGTGAATTTGTTGAAAGTAAAATCTGTTTGGTCAAATTAATAGTCCTGTGGACATTCATTTTGGACAAATGAATGTCCATAAAAATGAAAATCATTTAAAATTCGGTAAACAAATGTTATTTCTGATTTACAAATTTTACTTTAGTTTTCGAATGTTCATAATTAGATCGAATATCCACATTCAAAATTTCGAACGCAACATTCAATTTAACAAATACAATTCAGAAGTTCATTGTGGAAGGGAATTTAGTAAATTGATACATAATAGATTAAAAATTTTCTATTTCAAATATCGCATAATTCGAATATTAAATTTAAAGATAGCAGTAGAAACACTGTTACATTAAACGGATGTTAGAATGTTGTACAAATGAATGAACAAATGTGTTAGAATTAATTTAATTTTTCGAATGTTGCAAAATATTTGCCCATCCTTACTTACTGGCTAGTAAAGATTAGTAAGAAGTACATACATTACCAGAACTACAGTATTAATTTCAATTTTAATTTATTTGACTTTTTTTTTTCAGGCAAAAATATTTTGGAAATGTAAATTCTTCTCTTTCTCTCAAGCTAGAGTTGTTTTTCAGTACAATATCTCTATAATCTAGCTTCTAGCTAATCTATTCAAAATGTACTTCTGTTTTTCTCAGTTTTATGGGTGGAAATACTGGTATCAAATTGCCCCTATGAATGGTTATGGGTGTTTTCACAGCACAAATGCATTTGCATACCCACCAACACAACAACTTTTTGGGACAGTGAGGTGAAAGGGTCTTGTGTTCAGTGGCCCACTAGTGCTGTGCATTGAATTTAGAGAAAAAAAAAAAAAAAAAGTTCTCTGTTTTGCATCCTTCTCAAATATTTTTAACAATATCAACCAACTTCCATTTTTCAATACTCACTGATATCAGGGCCAGAATGGGACCAAAAATAGGCCCACATATTTTAAGGAAGAGCATCCCCCCCCCCTTTTGTTATTTATCCATACCCACACGGACAAGAATAATGTGCTAGCTTGACTTACAAAAACAATTACAATTTATAACAACGCTCTCAACACCCTTCTGCCGTTATATTTTGTAAAATGGTTGTCATTAAATAGTTAAAGGTTGAAACAAAAACAAAAAAAGTTATAGAAGTTCACATTTAAATAAAGACTAACTACTTGTTGCTCATCAGCCTGTGCAGTGACTCAAAATAGCAAGCATTTTAGGGCTTGTCATCACACATAAGCTGCTCTATCATAAATAAAATGTAAAAACAGGCATCTGTGGCAGTCATGTTGGAAACCCTGCCACCATAATTGCTAATTTATACACTTTCTGTGTACTCAGTCATGGATATCAGGCACCACCGGGTCTCCCTCCTGTAGGAATGCAACTACTAGTTTAAGGGTCAGAAGAAGCCCCTAGATGTGTGGGTCCAGTCTCAATTGAGACCTCTAAGACCCCTGTAATTACACCTCTGTCCATGGGGCAGGAAACAGGAAAACCCAAAACCTAAGGTGATTACACAAAGGGGAAGTATGCAAGTTTATACTAGAGGACATACAACAGGCCGACAGTAGGCGACAAACCGCATGCAAACCCCAATAGCAGTACTATTTCAATATGAGCAGGGATATTCCATGCATACTCCTACTGAGGTGTGAGGATTTCTGAAGCTGTCACAGGCTAGTCCTGCACTGCATTAAAATCCATCAGAGGAGACAGCTCTACAGCAAACTATTTAGCAGCATAATGAGTCAGACATTATGGAGAGGATCATTTTGAAGTAATGCTGGGTGTGCAGAGCCTGGCCCTGATTTTGCTCACAGAAACAAGGCAGTGAGAGGCAGGGCAAAGATGGAACTGCATCTCAAACAAATAATAATGCTGGTAACTGGTGGAGATAAGGCAGCTGACCAAAGCCCAGGCAAATGCCCTGTATTCCTTATAGTGAGTCCAGGCCTGCCTGACAGAATTTGTTTTCATAATTAGATGCTAACAAATAAATATTTTCAGAATTTAAAGGGACACTCAGGTTTTATTACATTTTCATAATTCAGATACAGCATGTAATTTTAAACAACTTTCCAATCTACTTCCATTAAAAAAAATGTGCGCAGTCTTTTATATTTACACTTTTTGGAGTCACCAGCTCCTACTGAGCATGTGCAAGAACTCAGACTACACGTATATGCATTTGTGATTGGCTGATTGCTATCACATGGTACAGGGGGAGTGGAAATATACATAACTTTGAAATGTGTTAGAAAAGAATCTACTACTCATTTGAAATTCAGAGTAAATGCTATTTTATTGTCTTGTTATCTTGCATTTGTTGATTATGCAAATCTACTGTGTTTACTGGTCCTTTAACTTTGTTAAAAACATTGTTTGAGTAATTGCATTTGTGGCATTTACAAAATAGCATGTTAGCATACCACCAAACATTTCTGGCTACATATGATCGAACTCAGGAAGTTGAAAGGGTCCATTATTGTTTGTAAGCGGGTTGTGTTGAGAGGGGATGGGTCACGAGTAGATAGTGGGTGGGATTGTGGGTGTGTGTGGTGGTCGGTAGGTGTGTCTTGGCAGTTTGTGGGTGTGTTTGGGTGGTCTATGGATGGAGCTAAGTAAAAGAAGGCAAATCAGGAACTATGGCTGTCTCAGAGGGACAGAGCTCAGAATTAAGGACTGTCCCTCTTAGTCAAAAAGTTGTGAAGTCTGTATTAGGCAGTATTGGTATTCACTGGCTGAAAAAAAAATTGTACTCATGTTAAAAAATAAGTACATTTATTTGATTAAATTATATATTTTTTTTAAAATACTCCATTATGCAAAATAGCAAAAAAGAAACTAGTTAAATTAAAAATTTGACGGTGTCTTCAGAACTACATAGCATCAGTGTTTGCAAACACTGCTATCATGTAGTAACCCCAAGTCTACCTAGGTATGCTCTTCAAAACAGGATAGCAAGATAACACATTGCTAAAAGAAGTAAATTGCATTGTTAAAAATTGCATTGATTTTCTATCTAAATCATGAGAGTTTAAATTTTAACTTTGACTCACGTCCTTTTTAGTCTGTTTACAATAAAAAATATATAGGATTATGGGTATTACTGATTTTATATACTATTACGTTTTCCGAGCAGCTGTTTTATCCAATTTAAAGATTTGATTGATACAGATAGGAACTCCAAACAATCTCAAGGATCTATCACCATTTTCATGAAGAAAGAGTGTGTACACCAAAACGGATACAGAAATCAGTATTGCACTTCCAATAAACGTAGCAGTTTCTGAGCTGAAGCAGAGAATTTGTTTAAATATGATTGATAGAGAACAGGCAGTTGTATTATAGAGTGGACCTGTTTTTATTGCTCCCTCTGTCCACAAGAACACATTTTTCATCATCATAGGATGATTGAAGGCAAGCTGCACACTAAAGATACAGGAGTTCTTATTTTTTAATATCATCTCTCTTTAACGTGTGGTCGGTCCTCTGTGTGTCTCATTTAATCCCATTTCTCTTAGTTCTCAGTGATCTCTGTTGTTGCGGAGTTATGGAGTTATGGAGTATTTAGACCGCTACTTCATAGCTTCTGTTTCCGGCGAGCCATTGAAAAATATGCCCCTAAGTGCTATTGCATTGTCTCTTTATCATGCATTCATTGATTATGCAAATCTACTGTATTTTCTGCTCCTTTAAAAGGGATATTAAACAGAAAATGCATACTAGATAATGATGCTTACAAAGAAAAGATTAGATTTAGAATATAATAATATGTAGCTGTATTTTTACCATTATATTAGTTGTTTTAAATATTGATGATATAAGTGAAAAGTTTAGCTTCCATAAAGTACTGTAGTAGCTATAAAGTAATGGATGCCGTCACGTCTTGAACTCATTTTCTATTTATTTCTGTCTTCTGCTGAGAAGAATTAGGGATATATATACACCAGGCAATAAAGTAGAGTTTGTTTAAAAAAAAGGCTGTGTGGAAACTCACATAAACTTGTTTGTATTTGTTGGTTTTATTGTCTGTTTTATATCTGTCCATAATTATTTGCAGCAGGACAGTGAAATAAGGTGAAAACTTAAAAAGGATATGAAACCAAAAAAAATTCTTGCATGATTCAGATGGAAAAAGCTCTGGTGAAAAGGCCGTAACACGTGTGTCTGCTGAGGTATGTCTGAATAATCTGTGTGCACTTTTTTTAAAATATTTTTATCACACTAGTATCCATCTGGAATAAGACTGTAGCCCTTGCACCTTTTTGTGACAATAATTGTGGTAATTCATTGGGGTAGATTTATCAAGCAGCAAATGCGGCTTTCTGCCCCTGAGGTTTCCAGCTCGACGGAAACCTAAATTAAGAAGCAGCGGTCATAAAACAATCAGTCGTGAATGTGCAGGGGGCAGCATTGCACAAGCATTTCTTGTGAAATGCTTGTGCAATGTTAAATGCCAGCAGCGTATGCTGTTGGCATTTAGCGATGCAGGGCTATAGCAAATCATGTCCGCCCAGGGTTTAATAAATTGAGCCCCTTCTGTGAGAGTATATATGTTAAGCCCAACTATTACCCACGTTTGTGGAGCTCACCTTATCATAGTGGTAATTACTATAGGGATCTTTTCACTCGCAGAATGTGCTACAATGGGCGTCTCAGTTGTAGGCCAGTTACCCTGTTGAAGTGGACTAGTGTGTTAGTGAATTTTGATCCACTTGTATGGAAAATTCATTGATATTCTCAGACACCTCAGAAGTCCTGATTTATTTTTTGTACTATAAACTTTTTAAATGTTTTTAATGAGGGTATTTGTATACCCATTTTAGAATCTGTGTGAATTAAAGGTTACATTTCATTATTTTTTCTCTTTTGTTGGTCTCATCTACTATATGTACAATTTGCACTGCTATTTATAATTAATAAGTGTGTGTCTAAAAGGTGTTTCTTTTTTTGTTGGTATTATTAACTCTTCATATGCACCAGGCCCTCCCCACTTGTCTCACTTGCATTATATGAATGAGACTACTTGGGTTTGAATTGATACTGATATAGGACTATTTGTTTGTACTTGGGACCCCTTTTTCCTCCGTTATATGATTCATATAGAGCATGTGATTTTAAACAACGTTCTAATTTACTTCTGTTATCAATTTTTCTTTGTTCTTTTGGTATCTTTTGTTGAAAAGCAGGGATGTATGATTAGGAGCCTGACCATTTCTAGAGCACTATTTGGCAGCAGTTTTGCAAGAATGTTATCCATTTGCAATAGCACTAGATGAAAGCACGATTTCTTTACATGTAGGGCTCCAGATGTCTACCTTGGTATTACTTCAACAAAGAATATTCATGGGAACAAAACAAATTTCATAATAGAAGTAAATTGGAAAGCTCTGTCTGAACCACAAAAGAAAATGTGTGGGTTTCATATCCCTTTAAAGGGACAGTATACACTCATTTTCATATAACTGCATGTAATAGACACTACTTTAAAAAATAAGATGCACAGATACTGATATAAAAATCCAGTATAAAACAGTTTAAAAACTTACTTAGAAGCGCTCAGTTTAGCTTTGTTGAGAAGCTGGAAAGCCCACTGAAAGTGGAAAATAAGACCCCCCCCCCCCTTTCTTTTGCATATGAAAAGACCCTTTACATTAACAGAGAGAAGGTAGCTGACGGTATTCTCATAAAACTTTGGGGCTTGGTTAGGAGACTGAAAATCAGAGCAGTGTTATTTAAAAATAAGCAAAACTATACATTTAAAAAAAACAAACCTTTATGGGCTATATAAATAGATCATCTACAAAACATTTATGCAAAGAAAAAATGAGTGTATAATGTCCATTTAAGTTCACACATGGCACAGCACACATTACTTTACAGAAACAGTGGAATTTTCAAAGCTAACCATTTTCAGAGGTAAATTACAGGAAAAGGAGACAAAATAAATCATGAAAGTACACATAATAAAACATTTTGTATTACAATTTCATACCGTTTAATATCCCTTTAACCTTTTCACAGTGTCCATAAGCATTTAAAGACTTAGGAGTTGATCTATCAACCCGTCAAGCTGCTAATTAAATGCGAGCCTTCAGGCTCGCCGGAATCCGGAGTTAAGAAGCAGCGGTCATAAGACCGCTGCTCCTCAACTAGTCAGCAATCATTGACACCCCCTGCTTGCGGCCATATGCTACGTGTAACTAGAGTATCAGTATACAAAAACTGTGCCTGCTCAGAGAGCTTGTGGGGGTGTGTATTGAGTAAGTGAAGACTTAATTTGTGTCATATAAGCCACCAATGACTTTCTGAAAAGACGTGGAGTTTGATTGCTGGTGCTCAGGGCACTCATAGCATATGTGCGTATGCCACTTTAAAACAGTTATACATTTTACCTGAAGCATTTTCGCTTATGGAAGTTTAATACAAAAATGTTTCTATTTATAACTGAAATACACCCATGCACATTTCAATTTTGACCTCACTATTGCTTTAATATAGCATTTAAAAAATAATTTGGACACAGTATTTAAAATGGAAATTTAGAGGTAGTGAAAATGGAACATTTATACATTTTTAGAAAGTCACTATGGGGCTGAAGCGATCATGTCTGCCGCACATCAATAAATGCTGACAGCATACGCTGTCATCATTTATCATTGCACAAGCAGTTCTGGTGAACTGCTTGTGCAATGCCAACCCCTGCAGATTCGTATGCGATCGGGCGGACCGCTGCTCCTTAACTCCTGTTTCCGACGAGTCTGAAGGCTCGCATGGAAACAGCTGCATCAATCTCCATGCAGCGCTTGAATCGACTCCCTATATATCTATTTGCTAGCAACGTTTTTAAAAATCACCCTATATAAAGTGAGGGCTGTACTATTTTAAGGGACAGTCTACTTGAAAATTTGTATTGTTTAGAAAGAAAGATAATCCCTTTATTACCCATTCCCTAGTTTTGCATAACCAACACAGTTATATTAATACACTTTTTACCTCTGTGATGATCTTGTATCTAAGCCGCTGCAGACAGCCCCCTTATTTCAGTTCTTTTTAATTCCATTTTCTGTTTTATTATATGTTGGTTGCATACACAGCACAGTTCCTTCCTTTTTAATGTTGTAATCATTTTCAAATAGCTTGTAATTTATGTTAAATTAGATTTATTGCAGTGCTGTTTAGATGTTAAATTGGCAAATAGGATTCATTAAATTATACTGCTTTCTATCTTGGCATAGCAAATGTTTTGAATTGCTCCAATGGCTATAATGATCATAAACGGTAATACAAGTGATGAATGTGGTATTTAATTTAAATATCATTAAAGAATAAAATGTTTAAATCAATAGCTAAAGGTAGTGAAATAGATATACTAGGTTAATGGTTCACTTCCAAATATATTTATATAGGGCTAGATTGCAAATGGGCAAATTTGTGCTTCTGTGGGTGCGCAATAATTAACCAGCCATTACAAGTGGTTGGTTATTGTTACCGCAAGCTCCAGTAGCAATTAGCACTTATAAAATTAACCAGAGATCAGATCTCTGGTTAATTTTATAAATGTGCCCCCAAAAAATTTTTTTTTATAAAATAACTGCACTATACAGTATTTTGGGGGTGAAGTTGGCAGGAGTGGGGTGTTAGAAAAAACGGCACTAAAAAGTGCCTTTACAACAATGTGGTCTAGGGGAACTGTGTGTTCTTAGTAAATATATATGTATATGCGTATATACATATCTATTTATGTGTTAATATGTGTATTAATATATATATATACAGGGAGTGCAGAATTATTAGGCAAGTTGTATTTTTGAGGATTAATTTTATTATTGAACAACAACCATGTTCTCAATGAACCCAAAAAACTCATTAATATCAAAGCTGAATATTTTTGGAAGTAGTTTTTAGTTTGTTTTTAGTTATAGCTATTTTAGGGGGATATCTGTGTGTGCAGGTGACTATTACTGTGCATAATTATTAGGCAACTTAACAAAAAACAAATATATACCCATTTCAATTATTTATTTTTACCAGTGAAACCAATATAACATCTCAACATTCACAAATATACATTTCTGACATTCAAAAACAAAACAAAAACAAATCAGTGACCAATATAGCCACCTTTCTTTGCAAGGACACTCAAAAGCCTGCCATCCATGGATTCTGTCAGTGTTTTGATCTGTTCACCATCAACTTTGCGTGCAGCAGCAACCACAGCCTCCCAGACACTGTTCAGAGAGGTGTACTGTTTTCCCTCCTTGTAAATCTCACATTTGATGATGGACCACAGGTTCTCAATGGGGTTCAGATCAGGTGAACAAGGAGGCCATGTCATTAGATTTTCTTCTTTTATACCCTTTCTTGCCAGCCATGCTGTGGAGTACTTGGACGCGTGTGATGGAGCATTGTCCTGCATGAAAATCATGTTTTTCTTGAAGGATGCAGACTTCTTCCTGTACCACTGCTTGAAGAAGGTGTCTTCCAGAAACTGGCAGTAGGACTGGGAGTTGAGCTTGACTCCATCCTCAACCCGAAAAGGCCCCACAAGCTCATCTTTGATGATACCAGCCCAAACCAGTACTCCACCTCCACCTTGCTGGCGTCTGAGTCGGACTGGAGCTCTCTGCCCTTTACCAATCCAGCCACGGGCCCATCCATCTGGCCCATCAAGACTCACTCTCATTTCATCGGTCCATAAAACCTTAGAAAAATCAGTCTTGAGATATTTCTTGGCCCAGTCTTGACGTTTCAGCTTGTGTGTCTTGTTCAGTGGTGGTCGTCTTTCAGCCTTTCTTACCTTGGCCATGTCTCTGAGTATTGCACACCTTGTGCTTTTGGGCACTCCAGTGATGTTGCAGCTCTGAAATATGGCCAAACTGGTGGCAAGTGGCATCTTGGCAGCTGCACGCTTGACTTTTCTCAGTTCATGGGCAGTTATTTTGTGCCTTGGTTTTTCCACACGCTTCTTGCGACCCTGTTGACTATTTTGAATGAAACGTTTGATTGTTCGATGATCACGCTTCAGAAGCTTTGCAATTTTAAGAGTGCTGCATCCCTCTGCAAGATATCTCACTATTTTTGACTTTTCTGAGCATGTCAAGTCCTTCTTTTGACCCATTTTGCCAAAGGAAAGGAAGTTGCTTAATATTATGCACACCTGATATAGGGTGTTTATGTCATTAGACCACACCCCTTCTCATTACAGAGATGCACATCACCTAATATGCTTAATTGGTAGTAGGCTTTCGAGCCTATACAGCTTGGAGTAAGACAACATGCATAAAGAGGATGATGTGGTCAAAAAACTCATTTGCCTAATAATTCTGCACACAGTGTATATATATATATATATATATATATATATATATATAATAGAAGTATATCCCAGACGGGAAAAAGAATAGCAGATCCGGAGACAAAAAACTTGATCAAATATAGAATTTATTCAGCAAAGTTGCCAAAGTACAGGTGAGATAGCAAATGGACACCTGAGGCGTTTCTCAATGCAGGGAAGCCTATAAATGATCAAGCAGCCAATCAGTGCTAAGAGGAATTAATTGATATAAAGCACATAAATCGGATAACCAAAGAGTAAGCTGCATGTATAGGACCATGCAACCTATATTCATATTCAATAATAATGCAATAATAACCACAATACATAAAAAGCAAAAAGGACCATAACAGTGTAAGAAACATATGTAGCATAATATAATATATAAATCTAATGGATAATCCTAAACTTAATAAAACAAAATTAGTAATAAAAAACCCTACAAAATAGGATATAAATAAAAGAATGGATGTAGATATATTTATTGAATGATTCTCCATCCATTTTCCCCTCTCCATATTCTATATATATATATATACACATATGTGTGTATATGTGTGTATGTGTACATTTATATGGATATATATAATAATACCCCCTAAATAAAGATGCCCACCTTTAGTGACACTATTGTCTCTCTTTTTGAGGTTTCCTATAAGCCTTTTTTCCTCCTCCTTGAATAATATGTATTCATATTAATTAGCATCAATTTTGAATGTTTATAAAGCTTCTAAGTATTTTGAAGGATACTGTATTGTCAATTGTACGTTTAACTTTAAAGTTTTTCTGGTATCGCAATGATCTCTAAATACACATTGTTCATGAGGTTTATATCTGGCATAATAGCCGTTGTTAACGGTTGAACATCACTGGTATATGCATTTATTGACTAATTAATTAGTTTATGGTTATGTCTCATGTAGACCTGATGATTATTATGTACTCTTTGATGCCAAAACTATATATCTACTGGGTCTATATATATATATATATTTTATATATATATATATATATATATATATATATATATATATATATATATATATATAAAATAGCTTGGATCATTATCTGTGGCCCTCTATTTTTATTGACAATTTTTATCCTGATTAAGTCCCTTTATTTATTTATTTTTATTTTTTATTTATTTCTTATTGGATTGTTCCAGTTTTATTTTCCACGGATATATACAATGAAACAGTGAAATTAATTTTTTCTTTTTTTTCTGGAATATGTATTTTTTCAAATTATCCTATTTTGTAGGGTTTTTTATTACTAATTTTGTTTTATTAAGTTTAGGATTATCCATTAGATTTATATATTATATTATGCTACATATGTTTTTTACACCTTTATGGTCTTTTTTGCTTTTTATGTATTGTGGTTATTATTGCATTATTATTGAATATGAATATAGGTTGCATGGTCCTATACATGCAGCTTACTCTTTGGTTATCCAATTTATGTGCTTTATATCAATTAATTCCTCTTAGCACTGATTGGCTGCTTGATCATTTATAGGCTTCCCTGCATTGAGAATGTTCAGCCTCTGATGAAACGCATGTGCACATGCGCGAAACGCGTCAGGTGTCCATTTGCTATCTCACCTGTACTTTGGCAACTTTGCTGAATAAATTCTATCTTTGATCAAGTTTTTTGTCTCTGAATCTGCCATTCTTTTTCCCGTCTGGGATATACTTCTATTTCATACAGCGGAAGGGATACCGCTTGTGGTAGTCTGCGGACTTAAGCCCTGCCATTTGAAGGAGCGGTCTACACTTTTTCTCACTGGGATCTTGCCATCAGGCGCTGACTGTGCAGCGCATACCTCTGACGTCAGAGTAGGTGGAACACCCACCAAGGACGGCGTGTGGCTTAAAATGCGGCAATTTCCCGCTGACGGGATTGAAGGGTTTCTTACTTGACCACGAACATCGGCAGAGGTTGTCCACACCTGTTACACACACAGAGCGGTCCAGATAACAGATCCTTAAAGACTTGACACTTTTCAACGTCAGTTACTTTCAGCTCCTTCGGCTACAGTGGAGACTAGATAAGTATCAGCTTATACTCATACTACTTTGTGACTTTTCCTTATGATGCCTTATACACTATATAGCATTGCAAATGTGGAACCTACTGGACGTTACTAGTCTGCAGTAACACCACTTCTGCCTCTGAACTTTCTTTTCTGATTCAGCCTTACCCACTTGTCTTTTACATTTGCTACTGGTCTATATGATATATATATATATATATATATATATACACATACACAAACACATACACATATATATATATATATATATATATATATATATATATATATATAATCAAGGGTCGAGTCTGGTTGCCTTTGGGCCTGAGACTCCTCCTCTGTCACAGAGTCTCACTCCCTTAAGGTGCAATGTAAGTTCCACCCAGTGAAGTATAATCACACAGCAGGATCACTGAGAGGCTTGCATTTACTGTATTGTAGGAAGTGTTACTGCCCATTACTAGATGATCTCACTATCCTTCTAACCAGACTATGCTACAGCTCCTCCTACCAGCAGCAGCAGCAGCAGTGTTTACCAGGGCCGCCATCAGGGGGTGAAAGGGATTACTCCTGTCAGGGGCCCACTGGGCCAGTGGGGCCCCATAAGGCAAGCACAACTATTATTAAAAATATATATATATATTTTACATTTTTGGCAGCCACCAGAGGGCACTACAGCAGAGTTCTAATGAGCACAGGAAATGTCATTACAAGAAGTAAAGCATTAGCCTTTGAGGATTTCTGAGTGTGCACTAAACTACTATGCACAGTGTGAGACAGACTTATAGAAATTCTATATTTAAAACCATGCAGAAATGTTAGGTGCCCTTTTGGCAGATATGATTTTTATATATATATATATATTTATTAAACCTATTCAAGAGAGGTAGATATATATATTTCGACAAATATTATATAAAAAGTAAGGGATATCAGCACTCTTTTGTTGAGAAAAGTCATATAAATGTATTTATTTCAGAAGGAGATCCAACAAACAGCGGACCTCTGTCCCATCAATGAGCAGAAACCTGCACATAATGAAAACACATTTAAAATAGATGCCCAACACATAATATTGACCGGCCAGTCTTGTCTAATGTTAACTAAAGTATGTAAAATACCTCATACAGCAGACAGCTATAAAGAGAAAGAGCAATAACTACTGCTATTAAACTAACATTCAAATAGAAGCAGTGATAAGTAAATACATAGTATCAGATTGACACAAATATCTCAATAGCATAGTCACATACAGCAACAGCATGCAGCTGCCGCTGACATACACAGCTAAATTAGCAAGATATAGCTGTCCCACAATCGTATAGCAAGAGTTAACTGTGAAAGTCTTTACGAACTTCCCTTGCTAGTGTAGCAAATATCTGCACTCATATAGCCCCATTTGAAGAAACAGACATGTCCCATATAATTGAAACAGCAAACAAAATGCCTTCAGTATCTCTTTCCTTGTTACTTTTAGCTTGAAAGTTACTGACAGGTAGACATGCTGTGATAATCATCTATTTTATAGGTTACCGTTTCTTCAGGTGAGTCCCTTGTTGTGTTACCCGGTATACATACATACACCGCGCTTAGTCCAGCGCTACTCAGCCTCTTCAGGGCTGTATGTCTTCTTCCAGGGCAGGCTGCACAAAACAGAAATGCTCACATCCAGGCTGTGAGTGGTTGCATTCAGTCCCTTTGTTTTCACTCGTGCATATTCTCATACACAGGCAGGGATCTTTTCTTATTCAGCAAACAAACGGCTCACTTTCTCTCCACCATCTCTGGGGCATTCAGGTGTGCGCTGCATATAATCAAGACTCACGCTTGCAAACAGGTATTGTCTTTCGCTGCTTCCGGTGCTTATGTTTCTTTGGGTGCGGAACAATCTGTGGGATTTCTCATGCCAATGGTCAGTCTGTGTGGCATCATAGGGAGCATGCCTACGTACGTTTCACCCCTATATTGCTCCAAACATATCGGGGCTTCATCAGGGCTGATTTTTTCAGGCTTAGGTGCTTCCTTTTATACCTAAAGACTCCTCCTCTTCTCATTACATCATAGTAAAAAGGGGCATACCTAGAACATTTTCGTAATCACAGGTACCGTAATACCTGATCTAGGAAGGATTATGGTATATACATAATTATGCCATTCAAAATTTATCATCAAAACGCACAGGTTATGACAAACACCATGCCAGTTCGCTAATTTTTTAATATATGCCTAGAGAAATGAGGCGAATTCCAACCTCTCATTTAGGCCTCTAGGATGTCTAGTTTTTAGCATATAGATCCAACGAGTCTCTTTCTGTAATAATATTGTATCGTTATCACCACCTCTATTATTCACAATACCCTTATCAATCCCCATTATTTTCAGCTGCGATGCATCAGATTAATGGCACTGTGTGAAATGTCTAGCTATGGTGGTGTCTCTATTATGTGAGATGTCATCTCTGTGTTCCTGAATTCGATCTTTCAAAAACCTTTTCGTTTTTCCTACATAGAATTTGGGGCAGGAGCAGTGTATTAAATACACTACACCCACTGAGTTACAGTTAAAGAAATATTTAACCTCATATTCTTTACTGTTACCTGCTGAAAACTTTTTTGCCTTTTCCATAAAGGGACAGTACACACATTGGCCACAAGGATATATATATAACACACAGATTTTCCCTAGGGTTTTCCCTAGGGTTCTTGCACCCAGACCTGTCTGGGGTTAACTGCTTGTGGCTCTGGGGACAGCACAGCTTCCTGTGAGTGCCAGTGGCACCCAGGGCTGAGCATGTTGCAGGGTCATGGGATGTGTACCCGGTCCGGTATGAGAGTGCAGTTCCCTTCCGTGTTTTGTATATGTCTAGGGTGGTTACATATTCCTGTGTACCCTTCCCTTGTTTTCAGTTTGTTTGGATTTGAAAGCTTGCATTGTGTGGCTGTTTTAGGGTCTCAGGTATTGGAGAGGACCTTGACGTGGTACCTGAGCTTGTCCCATTTGGCCAGATGCGGTGACTAACCTTTCCATATTTGCTTTTAAATCTTAGCTGAGAGCTTGTAAGTGAGTGCTGGGTTTTCTCTGTGTGTTGTATTAATTTGTTTTGTAATTTTCCCTATGGTTCTTGCACCCAGACCTGTCTGGGGTTAACTGCTTGTGGCTCTGGGGACAGCACAGCTTCCTGTGAGTGCCAGTGGCACCCAGGGCTGAGCATGTTGCAGGGTCATGGGATGTGTACCCGGTCCGGTATGAGAGTGCAGTTCCCTTCCGTGTTTTGTACATGTCTAGGGTGGTTACATATTCCTGTGCACCCTTCCCTTGTTTTCAGTTTGTTTGGATTTGAAAGCTTGCATTGTGTGGCTGTTTTAGGGTCTCAGGTATTGGAGAGGACCTTGACGTGGTACCTGAGCTTGTCCCATTTGGCCAGATGCGGTGACTAACCTTTCCATTTTTGCTTTTAAATCTTAGCTGAGAGCTTGTAAGTGAGTGCTGGGTTTTCTCTGTGTGTTGTATTAATTTGTTTTGTAATGTTCCCTATGGTTCTTGCACCCAGACCTGTCTGGGGTTAACTGCTTGTGGCTCTGGGGACAGCACAGCTTCCTGTGAGTGCCAGTGGCACCCAGGGCTGAGCATGTTGCAGGGTCATGGGATGTGTACCCGGTCCGGTATGAGAGTGCAGTTCCCTTCCGTGTTTTGTATATGTCTAGGGTGGTTACATATTCCTGTGCACCCTTCCCTTGTTTTCAGTTTGTTTGGATTTGAAAGCTTGCATTGTGTGGCTGTTTTAGGGTCTCAGGTATTGGAGAGGACCTTGACATGGTACCTGAGCTTGTCCCATTTGGCCAGATGCAGTGACTAACCTTTCCATTTTTGCTTTTAAATCTTAGCTGAGAGCTTGTAAGTGAGTGCTGGGTTTTCTCTGTGTGTTGTATTAATTTGTTTTGTAATTTTCCCTATGGTTCTTGCACCCAGACCTGTCTGGGGTTAACTGCTTGTGGCTCTGGGGACAGCACAGCTTCCTGTGAGTGCCAGTGGCACCCAGGGCTGAGCATGTTGCAGGGTCATGGGATGTGTACCCGGTCCGGTATGAGAGTGCAGTTCCCTTCCGTGTTTTGTATATGTCTAGGGTGGTTACATATTCCTGTGCACCCTTCCCTTGTTTTCAGTTTGTTTGGATTTGAAAGCTTGCATTGTGTGGCTGTTTTAGGGTCTCAGGTATTGGAGAGGACCTTGACGTGGTACCTGAGCTTGTCCCATTTGGCCAGATGCAGTGACTAACCTTTCCATTTTTGCTTTTAAATCTTAGCTGAGAGCTTGTAAGTGAGTGCTGGGTTTTCTCTGTGTGTTGTATTAATTTGTTTTGTAATTTTCCCTATGGTTCTTGCACCCAGACCTGTCTGGGGTTAACTGCTTGTGGCTCTGGGGACAGCACAGCTTCCTGTGAGTGCCAGTGGCACCCGGGGCTGAGCATGTTGCAGGGTCATGGGATGTGTACCCGGTCCGGTATGAGAGTGCAGTTCCCTTCCGTGTTTTGTACATGTCTAGGGTGGTTACATATTCCTGTGCACCCTTCCCTTGTTTTCAGTTTGTTTGGATTTGAAAGCTTGCATTGTGTGGCTGTTTTAGGGTCTCAGGTATTGGAGAGGACCTTGACGTGGTACCTGAGCTTGTCCCATTTGGCCAGATGCGGTGACTAACCTTTCCATTTTTGCTTTTAAATCTTAGCTGAGAGCTTGTAAGTGAGTGCTGGGTTTTCTCTGTGTGTTGTATTAATTTGTTTTGTAATGTTCCCTATGGTTCTTGCACCCAGACCTGTCTGGGGTTAACTGCTTGTGGCTCTGGGGACAGCACAGCTTCCTGTGAGTGCCAGTGGCACCCAGGGCTGAGCATGTTGCAGGGTCATGGGATGTGTACCCGGTCCGGTATGAGAGTGCAGTTCCCTTCCGTGTTTTGTATATGTCTAGGGTGGTTACATATTCCTGTGCACCCTTCCCTTGTTTTCAGTTTGTTTGGATTTGAAAGCTTGCATTGTGTGGCTGTTTTAGGGTCTCAGGTATTGGAGAGGACCTTGACATGGTACCTGAGCTTGTCCCATTTGGCCAGATGCAGTGACTAACCTTTCCATTTTTGCTTTTAAATCTTAGCTGAGAGCTTGTAAGTGAGTGCTGGGTTTTCTCTGTGTGTTGTATTAATTTGTTTTGTAATTTTCCCTATGGTTCTTGCACCCAGACCTGTCTGGGGTTAACTGCTTGTGGCTCTGGGGACAGCACAGCTTCCTGTGAGTGCCAGTGGCACCCAGGGCTGAGCATGTTGCAGGGTCATGGGATGTGTACCCGGTCCGGTATGAGAGTGCAGTTCCCTTCCGTGTTTTGTATATGTCTAGGGTGGTTACATATTCCTGTGCACCCTTCCCTTGTTTTCAGTTTGTTTGGATTTGAAAGCTTGCATTGTGTGGCTGTTTTAGGGTCTCAGGTATTGGAGAGGACCTTGACGTGGTACCTGAGCTTGTCCCATTTGGCCAGATGCAGTGACTAACCTTTCCATTTTTGCTTTTAAATCTTAGCTGAGAGCTTGTAAGTGAGTGCTGGGTTTTCTCTGTGTGTTGTATTAATTTGTTTTGTAATTTTCCCTATGGTTCTTGCACTCAGACCTGTCTGGGGTTAACTGCTTGTGGCTCTGGGGACAGCACAGCTTCCTGTGAGTGCCAGTGGCACCCGGGGCTGAGCATGTTGCAGGGTCATGGGATGTGTACCCGGTCCGGTATGAGAGTGCAGTTCCCTTCCGTGTTTTGTACATGTCTAGGGTGGTTACATATTCCTGTGCACCCTTCCCTTGTTTTCAGTTTGTTTGGATTTGAAAGCTTGCATTGTGTGGCTGTTTTAGGGTCTAAGGTATTGGAGAGGACCTTGACGTGGTACCTGAGCTTGTCCCATTTGGCCAGATGCAGTGACTAACCTTTCCATTTTTGCTTTTAAATCTTAGCTGAGAGCTTGTAAGTGAGTGCTGGGTTTTCTCTGTGTGTTGTATTAATTTGTTTTGTAATTTTCCCTATGGTTCTTGCACCCAGACCTGTCTGGGGTTAACTGCTTGTGGCTCTGGGGACAGCACAGCTTCCTGTGAGTGCCAGTGGCACCCAGGGCTGAGCATGTTGCAGGGTCATGGGATGTGTACCCGGTCCGGTATGAGAGTGCAGTTCCCTTCCGTGTTTTGTATATATATATATATATATTTACATTCCTCTTTACTGCCCCTTTATGCAAGGACTTCCTAGATGCTAGGAGGCATTTTAACTAAGATTTTTACATCTGCATAAAATGTTAAACTCTCAAGCTAAGGTTGATCAGTGTTTGAAATGAGACAGGTTAACTTAACACTGTTCAGTTTACACTACAGCTGACTCGATTTTGAAATACATACAAATAAGTCTAAATCCTGCATTTAAAACAGATCTAATGGTATGATACTGAATACCACAGCTTATGAGCCCACCAAGACCATATAGAGTACAGCTTTTTCAAAATCCAGTACAGTACAGCTGACAGATGGGAGCATTTGTACACCAGATTTTAAGTGGTGCTCTTGGTTGGGGAAAATGGGGAAACCCATGGGAAAACATATGTCAACCTTTCAAAAGTACTTTTATTCATCTACTCATTCTGACAGATCATTAATGTGCAATTTTAAATTCAAAATATTTTTGTTTCCACATTTGCAAATATGATTCTTTAAAAAGTGACATCTTAATTTCTGCTATTTTTTTTATCTTGCATGTCACACACTGTTTATTTAGGGGATAGCAATGTGCAGAAATTGTACCTCCTGTGAGTGTTTTTGTGGGTGTCTGTGTGTTTATGTCTTTGTGCATTTGTCGGTGTCTCTATGAGTGTGTATCTATTTTTTTTCTGTGGGTCTCTCCGTGAGGGTGTGTGTGTCTGTTTTTTGTGCATTTTCTGTGGGTGTCTCTGTGAGGATGTGTGTGTATGTCTGTGCATTTTCTGTGAATGGCTCTGTAAGGGTGTGTGTGTGTGTGTATGTCTTTGTGCATTTTCTGTGGATGTCTCTGTGAGGGTGTGTGCATATGTCTCTGTGCTTTTTCTGTGGGTGTCTCTGTGAGGGTGTGTGTGTGTACGTATGTCTGTGCATTTTCTGTGGATGCCTCTGTGAGGGTGGGTGTGTATGGCTTAGTGTGTTTTCTTTGAATGTCTCAGTGAGGGTGTGTGTGTGTGTATATATGTCTTTGTGAGTTTTCTGTGGGTGTCTCTGTGTGTGTGTGTGTGTGTGTGTGTGTCTTTGTGTGCTTTCGGTGGGTGTCTGTGAGTGTGTATGTCTTTGTGTGTTTTCTGAGGCTGTCTCTGTGGGTGTTTCCTTGGGTGTAAGTGCAAGTTTGTGTTTGAGTGTGTGTGTGTCCATTGTTTGTTACTTTTTTGGACATTTTGACCTTACTTCTGATTATTCACATCTTTCTACAGACTTTGAGACTAATGAGACCTTTTCGGGAAGTCACCAATCCACCATTTAGCCTTTAAATTATTGTTTAGGCAGTTCAGGGCCCTTCCTTTCAGCCACTGCATGCTGTTGTCGTCATATAGTTGGCATCTTCCTTGACAGAAAGATAATCAGAACTCCATATTTTGTCTTGTAAATCTCCTTGTTTGACACAACTGTAGTCTACCTCATTACTTGTCAGGTCAATGTAAACAAGTGCTGAGTGTCTGTATGGGTGTCTGAGTGTGTTTGCGTGTTTCTTTGCGTGTCTGCTAGAGTGTCTATATGTGAATCCTTATGTGTGTCTGTGTGTTTCTGTGTTTGTGTGTTACTAACTTTACAACATAAGTTTGACTACACTTAAGAATAAAGTGAATATATGTTTTAGTCACTTGGTCAAAAATTGCACATGTCAATGAGGGGGGGGGGGGGGCTTGATCAATGGTTAAGTCATTTCTAGTGGCGGCCCTGGTGTTTACTGAATTGTTTCTGTTCTCTGCCCAGGGGGAACTTAGTTCCTCCTACAAAAATAGTACAGGAACTCCATTCCCATGCGTTCCCGCTCGACTTAACCCCTGTTTATTATCATATATATTTACAATTTCCTGCCATCGCTGCGTGACTTACCCCCTTTGCTGTGCTAGAATGAGGTTTCCCATTGGAACCTATGGAAGCGAGCTCTTATGAGCGTGAGCTGGTAAATTGTAATGCAATATTTTGCGCTCCACTTTTAATCTGGCCCATAGTAAGGGTAGTAAATGGATTTATTTATGTACCAAAGTTGTAATTTTGACCAATAAATGTATTGTTCATATGGTTCTACTATGAAAAGTAGAAGTAAAAAGAGCAACTATATTCAAATAGCTAAATTTTAACAAAATAATAATATTTATACATAAAGCTACTTTTGTGTGATTTAAAGCCTGTGCAACTCTCATTCAGGGCTGATTTCTTAATATTGGGCAAAGTAGGCAGCTGGCTAGAGACATAAATCAGTGGAGTTTTTAGCTGCTCAAACTTTCTAATTTACTCCTATTATCAATTTTTCTTTGTTCACTTTATTTGAATCTAAGCTCAGGAGTCGACCCATTTTTGTTTAGCACCTTGGTAGCACTTGCTCATTGATGTCTAAATGTAGCCACCAATCAGCAAGCACTACCCAGGTACTGAATTAAAAATGTGTCGGCTCTTAAGCTTACATTCAAATAAAGTGAATGAAGAAAAACTGATAATAGGAGTAACTTAGAAAGTTGCTTAAAGGGATATTCCAGCCAAAATTGGAAACCACATGGGTGCATTTCGGTATTGAACATAAGTAATTTTGTAATATACATGCATTAGCAAAAATGCTTCTAATAAAAGCTATAGCTGTTTCAAAAGTGTATTTAAGTATGCACCGTGCACCAGCATTTTAAACACAGCACTTGCTCGAGGAGCTTAAGGTGCTTGTACCATCTGGCAATAACTCAATGTATTAATTGTTGACATAATACAAGCCCCACTGGCGCTCTACAAATACCTGCTAATAATAATAATACATTCAAATAAAGATACCAAGAGAATGAAGAAAAAGGAATAGGAGTAAATTAGAAAGTTTGAGCAGCTAAAAACTCCACTGATTTATGTCTCCAGCCAGCTGCCTACTTTGCCCAATATTAAGAAATCAGCCCTGAATGAGAGTTGCACAGGCTTTAAATCACACAAAAGTAGCTTTATGTATAAATATTATTATTTTGTTAAAATTTAGCTATTTGAATATAGTTGCTCTTTTTACTTCTACTTTTCATAGTAGAACCATATAAACAATACATTTATTGGTCAAAATTACAACTTTGGTACATAAATAAATCCATTTACTACCCTTACTATTGGCCAGATTAAAAGTGGAGCGCAAAATATTGCATTACAATTTACCAGCTCACGCTCATAAGAGCTCGCTTCCATAGGTTCCAATGGGAAACCTCATTCTAGCACAGCAAAGGGGGTAAGTCACGCAGCGATGGCAGGAAATTGTAAATATATATGTATATGATAATAAACAGGGGTTAAGTCGAGCGGGAACGGAGTTCCTGTACTATTTTTGTAGGAGGAATTAAGTTCCCCCTGGGCAGAGAACAGAAACAATTCAGTAAACACCAGGGCCGCCACTAGAAATGACTTAACCATTGATCAAGCCCCCCCCTCATTGACATGTGCAATTGACATAAGGATTCACATATAGACACTGTAGCAGACATGCAAAGAAACACACTAACACACTCAGACACAGACACCCATACAGACACTCAGCACTTGTTTACATTGATCTGACAAGTAATGAGGTAGACTACAGTTTTGTCAAACAAGGAGATTTACAAGACAACATATGGAGTTCTGATTATCTTTTTGTCAAGGAAGATGCCAACTAAATGATGACAACAGCATGCAGTGGCTGAAAGGAAGGGCCCTGAACTGCCTAAACAATAATTTAAAGGCTAAATGGTGGATTGGTGACTTCCCGAAAGGTCTCAGTCTCAAAGTCTGTAGAAAGATGTGAATAATCAGAAGTAAGGTCAAAATGTCCAAAAAAGTAACAAACAATGGACACACACACACTCAAACACAAACTTGCACTTACACCCAAAGAAACACCCACAGAGACAGCCTCAGAAACACACAAAGATATACACACTCACAGACACCCACAGAAAGCACACAGACACACACACAGAGAGAGACACCCACAGAAAACTCACAAAGACATATATATACACACACACACCCTCACAGACATTCACAGAAAACACACAAAGCCATACACACCCACCCTCACAGAGGCATCCACAGAAAATGCACATACATACATACACACAGTCTCACAGAGACACCCACAGAAAATGCACAAAGACATACACACACACACACTCTCTTACAGAGCCATTCACAGAAAATGCACAGACATACACACACATCCTCATAGAGACACCCACAGAAAATGCACAAAAACAGACACACACACCCTCACAGAGAGACCCACAGAAAAAAAAATAGATGCACACTCATAGAGACACCAACAAATGCACAAAGACATAAACACACAGACACCCACAGAAACACTCACAGGAGGTACAATTTCTGCACATTGCTATCCCCTAAATAAACAGTGTGTGACATGCATGATAAAAAAAATAGCAGAAATTAAGATGTCACTTTTTAAAGAGTAGGAGGAGCTGTAGCATAGTCTGGTTAGAAGGATAGTGAGATCCTCTAGTAATGGGCAGTAACACTTCCTACAATACAGTAAATGCAAGCCTCTCAGTGATCCTGCGGTGTGATTATACTTCACTGTGTGGAACTTACATTTCTTTGTGGCTTGCTGTGGGGTTATGTAGCTCCCCTCAGCAGAAATAGATCACTATTGCACCTTAAAGGGCCACTGTAAGTAAATATGTTCTATGCCTGTTACTAACTAACTACCCCAAATACGCTTTTTATCAATAGCATTTCATTAACATATCTCTACCGTATATCAGAAATCTTGACTGCAAATTTAATTGTTTTCCAAACCCACTCCGTGGGTATCCTTTGCTCTGTACCAATCCGTTTACAATACCTAGGTTTCAAAATGGCGCTTTAAAAACAAAGTTATTGGTTTAAGTATTTTGAACATGCAGTGCTGAAAATAGTGGGCAGGATAACGTGACATCATCAGCGAATAAAAGATATAACTTTTAGAACGTTATGAAACTTTGTTTTGGAGAAAATATAGGTCAGTAGGTTTTAATTAATGTTTATTAACTTTAATATGTTAGTTGTTTAGCTTAAAAATTATAACAGAAAGTAATCCTTTAAGGGAGTGAGACTCTGTGACAGAGGAGGAGTCTCAGGCCCAAAGGCAACCAGACTCGACCCTTGATTATAAATATAAATATATATATACCTAAATACACTTTTGAAACAGCTATAGCTTTTATTAGAAGCATTTCTGCTAATGCATGTATATTACAAAATTGCTTGTGTTTAATACCGAAATGCACCCATGTGGTTTCCAATTTTGGCTGGAATATCCCTTTAAGCAACTTTCTAATTTACTCCTATTATCAATTTTTCTTCGTTCACTTTATTTGAATGTAAGCTCAGGAGTCGACCCATTTTTGTTTAGCACCTTGGTAGCACTTGCTCATTGATGTCTAAATGTAGCCACCAATCAGCAAGCACTACCCAGGTACTGAATTAAAAATGTGTCGGCTCTTAAGCTTACATTCAAATAAAGTGAATGAAGAAAAACTGATAATAGGAGTAAATTAGAAAGTTGCTTAAAGGGATATTTCAGCCAAAATTAGAAATCACATGGGTGCATTTCGGTTTTAAACACAAGCAATTTTGTAATATACATGCATTAGCAGAAATGCTTCTAATAATAGCTATAGCTGTTTCAAAAGTATATTTAGGTATGCACTGTGCACCAGCATGTTAAACACAGCACTTGCTCGGGGAGCTTAAGGTGTTTGTACCATCTGGCAATAACCCAATGTATTAATTATTGACATAATTACAAGCCCCACTGATAATATGAGCAGCTGCAATATTTAAAATGCTGGTGCACTGACATCATCTAACTATGCTTCACATGCACGTGCAGAGAAAAATGCTAGCACTAAAACTGTGATAACGTTTACTAGAAGCATGTTTGCCATTACATGTATATTGTTTTTATTCAAAGATGTAATAAATCTATGTGCATTTAAATTTTGACTGGAATGTCCCTTTAAAATTGCCTACTCTATCTGAATCATGAAAGTTTAAATTTTGACTTGACTATCGCTTTGAGGACTAATATTGTTTAGTTCTCCAGCCCTATGTGGTATACTGATATTATAAAGCAAACAAAGCTTTTCCTACATATAGGATAGATGGTTGTTTTGAGCTGGCCAACAAAATCCATAAGTAAAATGTATACTTGAAAGGTATTTACATATTTGTAGTTTTCTTGATAGAACACATACATCTTCTATACAAATCATATTTCAGTTTAAATTTAGTTATTCTGGACATGCTATCCTATTGTACTACATTTTAAATATTTCTCAACCTCTTGGTAGCAAGTACCCCTGTAGACATACATTTACTTTCTATGTACCCCAACTGTAGCACAAATATTATTAATCTTTTACATGAGCAAAAATGGAAATCATGTGTATCACTTGATTTCACAAGCTTGTATCTGATGTTAATTAAATATATAGGAATCAGATATTGGTTTTATGTTTTCTCGAATTTAATGTTTGGAAATATTACAACAGAGAATAATAAAACACAGATATTTTGATAATAATTATATGCAATGAATGTGTTTTTTACATAAAAAAAATAGGAAAATAAACTTTTCTGCACAAGGAAAGTAATATTTATGGTACCATCTTTCTATTTTTAATAACCATTTTATCTGTCTCGTTTTACTGTGGCACATTACAGAATGATGCACTTTACCTATTTCACAGTGACACATTTATCTGCCACTTGTCTCTGTGACACTTGATCACAGTAATACACTTTTATTGTTCTTATCAGTGAAGCTCATCTCCAGCCCTCGTATGTCACTAGTAAGCCAGAATCTAAGGTCTCGTTTTACTGTGGCACATTACAGAATGATGCACTTTACCTATTTCACAGTGACACATTTATCTGCCACTTGTCTCTGTGACACTTGATCATAGTAATACACTTTTATTGTTCTTATCAGTGAAGCTCATCTCCAGCCCTCGTATGTCACTAGTAAGCCAGAATCTAAGGTTTTAGCAATTTTATGTGAATCAGTGATTGAGCAGTGATCTAACCTAGCCAGAGAAATACTCACACTCTGCCCCTTTACGAGTGCTCAAGGGTAGAAATGAGAGAAACAGCTTTTTCTAATATGTCCTACTTACAACTGGAAAAACAAATAATGAAGGCAAATACATGAAATACCCCTTGCCATTTTCCCAATTACCACCAGGGGTACACGTACCAGGTTGAGAAACTAGGTCTTAGAAGGTCCATGTTTACGTGGAGAAAGTAAATTCTAAAACTAAAAATAGGCATCAATATACAATATATGGTGATTTTTCCTATCACAGTCATATCCTTTTGAACATCTGTTTATTACGGTCTTAGGCTGTGATGTGCACTGGTATTTCTGTACTATAGGGTCTGTATATTGTTTCCATCACAATAAAAACATTTTTAAAACTTAAACATGAATAAAGCAAAAAGCGTTGTTCTGTATCAATATAAGTAGTCACCAACCTATATATACCCAACCTATATACACATTCATATAAACAGAACTAGTAGCATATAAATTGGGTTACTTTAGAGTACAGGAAAGGACTGAGGTCTACTGTATGTCTCAAATGCTAAGAGGTAGAAGAGTAGTGTGCAGTGGGGAAGACAGGAAAACAATGAAGAGCTGAATTCTATCCCCTTTGTGTTAAAGTGATATAAAACCCCAAAATCTTCTTTTGTGATTCAGATAAAGTTTCCAATTTACTTATATTATCAAATTGTCTTTGCTTTCATGGTATTCATTATTGAAGAGATACCTACCCAGGTATCTGGTGCACTAAATGGCAGGAAATAGTGCTGACATCTAGTGCTCTGGCAAATGAATAACATTCTTGCAAAACTGCTGCCATATAGTGCTCTAGAAATGGGCCGGCTTCTAAGCATACATCCCTGCTTTCAACAAAATAT
>NC_069506.1:61193537-61221037 GCF_027579735.1 Bombina bombina
CTTGAACGATGGAACTCTTAGGAATTTGTTTAGGATCTTTAAATCCAAGATTGGCCTGAAGGTTCCCTCTTTTTTGGGAACTACAAACAGATTTGAGTAAAACCCTTGTCCTAGTTCCAACCGCGGAACTGGATGGATCACTCCCATTAATAAAAGATCTTGTACGCAGCGTAGAAACGCTTCCTTCTTTGTTAGGTTTGTTGACAACCTTGACAGATGAAATCTCCCTCTTGGGGGAGAGGATTTGAAGTCCAGAAGGTATCCCTGAGATATGATCTCTAACGCCCAGGGATCCTGAACATCTCTTGCCCAAGCCTGGGCGAAGAGGGAAAGTCTGCCCCCCACTAGATCCGGTCCCGGATCGGGGGCCCTCAATTCATGCTGTCTTAGGGGCAGCAGCAGGTTTTCTGGCCTGTTTGCCCCTGTTCCAGGACTGGTTAGGTTTCCAGCCTTGTCTGTAGCGAGCAACAGCTCCTTCCTGTTTTGGTGCAGAGGAAGTTGATGCTGCTCCTGCTTTGAAATTACGAAAGGAACGAAAATTGGACTGTCTAGCCTTGGCTTTGGCCTTGTCCTGAGGCAGGGCATGACCTTTACCTCCTGTAATGTCAGCAATAATCTCTTTCAAGCCGGGCCCGAATAAGGTCTGCCCTTTGAAAGGAATATTAAGCAATTTAGATTTAGACGTAACATCAGCTGACCAGGATTTCAGCCACAGAGCTCTGCGTGCCTGAATGGCGAATCCTGAATTTTTAGCCGCAAGTTTAGTTAAATGTACTACGGCATCTGAAATAAATGAATTAGCTAACTTAAGGAATTTAAGTTTGTGTGTGATGTCATCTAGTGTGGATGATTGAAGTGTCTCTACCAGAGACTCAAACCAAAATGCTGCTGCAGCCGTGACAGGCGCAATACATGCAAGAGGTTGCAATATAAACCCTTGTTGAACAAACATTTTCTTAAGGTAACCCTCTAATTTTTTATCCATTGGATCTGAAAAAGCACAGCTATCCTCCACTGGGATAGTGGTACGCTTAGCTAAAGTAGAAACTGCTCCCTCCACCTTAGGGACCATTTGCCATAAGTCCCGTGTGGCGGCGTCTATTGGAAACATCTTTCTGAATATAGGAGGGGGTGAGAAAGGCACACCGGGTCTATCCCACTCCTTAGTAACAATGTCAGTAAGTCTCTTAGGTATAGGAAAAACGTCAGTACTCGTCGGTACCGCAAAATATTTATCCAACCTACACATTTTCTCTGGGATTGCAACTGTGTTACAATCATTCAGAGCCGCTAATACCTCCCCTAGTAACACACGGAGGTTCTCAAGCTTAAATTTAAAATTTGAAATGTCTGAGTCCAGTTTATTTGGATCAGAACCGTCACCCACAGAATGAAGCTCTCCGTCTTCACGTTCTGCAAACTGTGACGCAGTATCAGACATGGCCCTTGCATTATCAGCGCACTCTGTTCTCACCCCAGAGTGATCACGTTTACCTCTTAGTTCTGGTAATTTAGCCAAAACTTCAGTCATAACAGTAGCCATATCTTGTAATGTGATTTGTAATGGCCGCCCAGATGTACTCGGCGCTACAATATCACGCACCTCCTGAGCGGGAGATGCAGGTACTGACACGTGAGGCGAGTTAGTCGGCATAACTCTCCCCTCGTTGTTTGGTGAAATATGTTCAATTTGTACAGATTGACTGTTTTTTAAAGTAGCATCAATACATTTAGTACATAAATTTCTATTGGGCTCCACTTTGGCATTAACACATATAGCACAGAGATATTCCTCTGAATCAGACATGTTTAACACACTAGCAAATAAACAGCAACTTGAAAATACTTTTCAAAGTAATTTACAAATAATATGAAAACGAACTGTGCCTTTAAGAAGCACAGAAAAAAATTATAACAGTTAAAATAATTAAGTTATAGCATCAATCTTTGTCAGAATATACAGTTTTAGCAAAGGATTGTTCCCCTCAGCAATTAAACAACACAACTTTAGCAAAGGTTTAATCCCATTAGCAAAGATAACAATTTCTGAAAGCAGGAAACAAATTACAGAATAAACGTTTTTATCTCAGTCAAACTATAATTCTCACAGCTCTGCTGACTGAAATATTTGATGCATAGTAAAAGCGCCCCTCCCCCACACACACAGCAGTGAGGGAGAACAGAAACTGACAGAAAAAACAGATTTAAGCAACTGCCAAGTGGAAAAATAGTGCCCAAACATTTATTCACTCAGTACCTCAGTAAATGAAAACGATTTTACATTCCAGCAAAAACATTAAACATAATCTCTAGTTATTAAACAGCTTATGTCTTTCTTACAGTGTAATTCTAGTGAATTACCATTCTCCCAGAATACTGAAGTGTAAAGTATACATACATGACATTATATCGGTATGGCAGGATTTTCTCATCAATTCCATTGTCAGAAAATAAAAACTGCTACATACCTCTATGCAGATTCATCTGCCCGCTGTCCCCTGATCTGAAGTTTACCTCACTCCTCAGATGGCCGAGAAACAGCAATATGATCTTAACTACTCCGGCTAAAATCATAGCAAAACTCTGGTAGATTCTTCCTCAAACTCTGCCAGAGAGGTAATAACACACTCCGGTGTTATTTTAAAATAACAAACTTTTGATTGAAGATATAAAACTAAGTATAATCACCATAGTCCTCTCACACGACCTATCTAGTTGCTGGGTGCAAGAGAATGACTGGAGGTGACGTAGAGGGGAGGAGCTATATAGCAACTCTGCTGGGTGAATCCTCTTGCACTTCCTGTAGGGGAGCAGATAATATCCAACAAGTAATGATGACCCGTGGACTGATCACACTTAACAGAAGAAATATATATATATATATATACACACTGTATATGTGTGTGTGTGTGTGTATATATATGTATGCGTATGTATGTGTGTGTGTGTCTGAGTGTGTATGTATATGTGTGTGTGTATGTGTGTGTGTGTGTGTGTGTGTATGTATATGTGTGTGTGTGTGTCTGTGCTTGTGAGTGTTGTGTGTGTACATATATGTGTGTCTGTGTGTATATATATATATATATACACACTGTATATGTGTGTGTGTGTGTGTGTGTATATATATATATGTATGCATATGTATGTGTGTGTGTCTGAGTGTGTATGTATATGTGTGTGTGTATGTATATGTGTGTGTGTGTGTGTGTATGTATATGTGTGTGTGTGTCTGTGTGTGTACATATATGTGTGTCTGTGTGTGCATATATGTGTGTCTGTCTGTGTGTGAGTGAGTGTGTGTGTTTGTGTGCATACATTTTTATTTTGCATAATTTGCAAAGAAATATTTCAAAATAAAATGTGCTGTTAACGCATTACTTGACAATTATACAAGCCCCCCATTAGAGTCATTTAAAAACCATTTGACTATATATAGCTATAATTCAATTAATTTCACTACAGCTGATTGCATTCAGAGGAGTGATGCTGAATAAATTATGTTGGATGGAAAAAAAAACTGCATCATTTTTCAGCACCAAAAGGATTCAAGATTTTGGCTACATTTATCAACATTCCCTAAATTTAGATATCATTTTAGATTTAAATTAAAGTCAACCTTCGTATTTTCCAACATGAAATTCAAGAGCATTCTGATTTTTTTTGTGTGGCTTTTATTAAAACATGGTGACATTTTTATAAAATTTACATATAATGAAAATAAAAGGCATGAAAATGTGAACGTAAGTGAAAGAAAGTGATGAAACGGAAACTTGTGTAATTTGACCACTGGCTTCGTTTCACACAATGATTTTGGTCATTAAGAAGAACAAATCCATCTGTTCAGGCTTTCCACAGCTGAGGTACCACTAAGAGCATAAGATTCAAACCTTATTAGATTTTTTCCTAGCATGAAATATGGCAGAATATGCAGTGGGTTAGAAACATTGTGAGCTTTATTCCAATGTATTCAAGAACGTTCCCAAAACACATCATGAGTTGATGTTATATATACAGTACTGGGCAAAAGTATTAGGCCACCAACAGCTTTGTTGTTTTAGCAAAGTTTTAAAGACTACTCATATTTATTTTTAGGTCTCTTTATTAAAATACAAACAGGAAATATGTACACAAAATATATTTAAAAAACTTTTAGAACAAAATGGCTTCTTCAGGCAAAATTCAGCATTGAGTGTGACCTCCCTTGGCACTAATCATATCTTGAACTCCTTTGGGGAGACTGTCCAGATGTTTTCTGAAGTAATTTTCTGGTATATTATACCAGGCTTCCTTTAGAACTTCCCAGAGGTTCTTCTTTAGATTTGGGTTGTCTTTTATTTCGTTCTCTGTCCAGGTGATCCCATACTGCATCCATAATATTCAGGTCTGGACTCTGAGATCTATTGAATCCCACTCAGTGTCTCTTTCACTGGAATTGTATTGATAAGCTACCAAGTGCAACCCAGGTGGCTGTTGTTCTTGGAGGTGCAGGAATGCAGCTTCTTTCTACAATTTGCACCAAAATAAACTTGGGCATGCATACGTTTCCACAGTTCATGTTTGGAGTTAATGTGCGCCATATTATCCTGCTTCTCATAAACAGTGTTTGGAGCATGAGGTTGATAAGATATTTGAACATAAGAAGACCAGGATTACATCATGTATCTTCTTACCTGGAGGAAGATATTAATGATGGTATATTTAATTTAATTCATGTATGTCCCTGCATATTGAAAAGGTTACTAAAACTACAATCTGTATTCAAGAGCCGGTTCTTTATTCATAAGGTGGTCTACTTCACTTTAATCTGATTGTTATGCATCTGGCTTTAAACAAAGACTTGGAATCCCTGTCTCTACTGCTGCTTTAGAATTAGTGTTTTCGGCTTAGTGGAAGAATGTCAAGAAGCATTTTGTAACATTTTCTTGTTCCTTATAAACTAACACAATTATGCCTCATTCCAAAAAAAGATAATGAATATAGGATCATCCATCTAGGATCATGCTGCCATTTCATGTTTCCTAGAAAAAAAAAACTCCTATAGACAATGCACATTTCTTGATTCTATGGTTAAAAAACCTCCATAAAGTATGCTTACCTGATCAATTTCTTTTCTTCAGATGGAAAGAGTCAACACCTGCATTCATTACATTTGGGAATTCAGAATCTGGCCACAAGGAGGAGGAAAAGACACCCCAGCCAAATGCTTAAATACCTCTCCCACTTCCCTCATCCGCCAGTCATTCTGCCGAGGAACAAGGAACAGTAGAAGAAATATCAGGGTGAAAAGGTGCCAGAAGAATAAATATAATAGACGCCCCACATAAAAAACACGGGCGGGGAGCTGTGGACTCTTTCCATCTGAAGAAAAGAAAATTATCAGGTAAGCATAATTTATGTTTTTCTTCATAAATGGAAAGAGTCCACAGCAGCATTCATTACTTTTGGGAAAACAATATCCAAGCTATAGAGGACACTGAATGCAAAACGGTGGGCACAAGAGGCAGCCCATTCTGAGGGCACCAGGCCTGCAAAACCCTACCCACAAAAACCTGCTTCGTCTGAAGCCGAGAAAACTTGGAAAAAAGAAAAAGCCCCAAGTACACTGACCCGCAGATAGTCCATAAGCCTTGCTAGAGCCCGCAGAAACAGACTCGACTGAGCCAACACGCCTCCAGGAGACACCGCCGCCCAGCAGTCAGTCCCCAACCACACACCCCTTACTAGAGAAAAGGGATCAACTAACGAAACCTTACAAAAAAGGAGAAGACGTGGAATAAAAACTCAAGGATTCCTGAAGACCCCTAAATAGGGTACAACAAGTTCCAAATAAAATAAGGAACCCCCGAAAACCGAACCAAGCTCACAGAGACCCCGAACTGGTCTTGAGAAACAAGGCAGGCAATGCCCAGACCCCGGATTTTACAGAAACCACAAGGTTAAGACCGGGAATCTGAAACCGAGGAGGAAACTGCTCCTAAAAACAGTGCAACCACACCCCAAAGGACAACTAAATACCGAGTCCTCAAGTTACAAAATAACTCAGAATATCAAAATATTCAGAGATCAAATACGTGCAGCAACCCCAGATAAGCGAAAACCTGAGTCAACACCACACGCCACAGTCATACCAGGATGATTCCGAAATAGAATACTTGCAGGCAAGTAAGAGCAGCTAAAAAGAGATATTAAACCCTAATCGTCAGACTGCAAAAGCATCCACTAAACAGTGGGCACATCACAGGCTATCCAAAAGCCGCCAGTCCTTCTCAACATCTAGAACATGGAGGATCACAGAACCTCAAAGAGGCTCACCGAACCTCAAATGACCCGAGGACGTACAACAGATCTCAGATTCTGCTCTACAACGAACCAGCACAATCGACAGGCAGGTTTGAAAAACAGGGGAACAAAAAGGACCCCATTCACCAACCCCCAGGGAAGGACGGAATGGGGAGAACTCGGCCACCCCAACAAAACTCGGGAGCTCAAAGAGCTCCTTCAAATAAGTCCTCCCAAAGAGAACCCCATAGGAGATGAACATAGCAAGATGCAGTAGATCCCTATGAAGACCAAGCATAACTGATAGTCTCAACATGGAGATTGCAATCTCCACAGACGAAACAGAACATACAGGATAAAAACACCTGTTCCAAACTCCTGCACACAAGACAGGACAACAACCCTTCAGAGAGAGGAACCCCCCCTCCTTAAGAAGGACAAACAACCCCCCCCAAAAGGAAAGTCACATATAAGAACAGCGCACATCCTCACCAGACATGAGCCATAGTCTGTTGAAAACAAAAGCCGAATGAAAATCATCCAGACGTCACTAATGAACACAGACAGAACTCCCCCTGAAGGAGAACACAAATCGTTCAAAGGACCAGGCAAGCCATAAGGAGTGTATTCCAAAGTGCCCAGAATCCTGGCCAAGCTGCTAGCAGGCTCAGTTGGCCAGCCCGTAGGCCATAAACTATGGTCCCTGGAAAATTGGCTCGCCCCGAACCAGCCACAGGATTATAAGTCTCCGGACATCCAGAAAGATCCAGAACAAAAACTAATGGTCCGAGCCCCAGAATTGTTTAAAACAAACAACACCCCAGGGAACACAATAACCCCATCTGAAGAAGCAGACCTCACAGGGGAATAACCGGACTACCGCGGAGAACGGGAACAAGACTCACTTGTAGATCTTAACCCAAAAGGAAGAGAACACCCCATGCGGAAGTCCAACACTCCAAAAAGGAGCTAGGGCACGACAGTGACACGCCAAGACTCTAAAGACCAAGGGAGAACATCGAGGACAAGTCACCCGAAGAGTGAGAAGAACAAAGGCTAGTCTCCATATTGCCTCAAAGTACGAAACTAGAGGACTACACCCAAGGAAAAATAATGCAGAGCATCCCAACCCCGTTAGAAAAAAACCCCTAAGCGAAGCTTGGGGAAGGAGACAACACAGCCCAACGTCCCTGACAGGGAAAACGACAAACTCCCTAGAGTAGGAAAAGCCACACAGCCCTCCTAAAAGTGAGAATAATCATCAGATTACTATTTCTCCAACCACAAGGCTAACTTGCTTCCCCCATAAGGTGGCCAAACCGCTAAGGAGAACGTACAAAGTCCAGGAAGCCGACCCGAAGGATGAGCCTCAAAAGGAACAGGTCCAGAAAAAGGACAATTCCAAGGAGCCCCTAAAAAGACAAGACCGCCAAAAACCGGTGGCAAGGAGGCCCTCCAAACTTTCAACCCACGCGGGGGGAAAACATTCAAAATTCAACAAAATAATGGAACCGAGTGTGTCGCAGTGGAACTTTACAGAGTCCCAGTCGACCAACTAGAAAGGCTAACAAGGACTCAATCAATCCCCCATGCCTCGCGGACCCTCAGGTCCTCTCAAAATTCTTAGCTGAACTTGTTACAAACATGGATAACACCAATAATAATGTGAAGCACTCTGCACCCCAACCGGACCAGCCAGGCAGAACAGGTGCCACTTGTCTGAAACAGGCCGCAAGAACAGAAGGATCCGAACTCAGTCAGGACCAACCTGAAACCAAGGGCAGATACTGTAGAGGCCACAGATAGTCACCCCCAGAGATCGGGGATAAACGGCAGACAAACATAGGACTAACATGTCCTCACACCAAACAAACTTCCGTAGAAGTAAACTTAGCGATCAAAAAATCGCGAGCATCGATTCCAGAAAACATTCCCGAAGGAAAAGCATAAATATGAGCTCAAAATAAAAAATTATCCTAACCGGATAAAAATAAAAGATAAGGAAACCCGTAGGTAAGATGAACAGACACAGCCGCAGGACCGTGATCCTGTTCTTCCAGCTCAGAACTGGAAAGTATACTCAATAAACAAGGCTATAAGAAGATTTCTTCATCCTCTTATACCTAAGCCAGCGAGCCTTTCGAAGGTGAAGACTGAAAATCCCCATATCCATTAAGGATGGAATCTTCCAAAATGTGCCTCAGTAGGACACGAAGGCGCGCCAGTCTATAACAGAAGGCACAACATACCTTCCCCAGAGCAGAAGACGACCCGACCCGAAAGTTGACCCCCCTGAAGCCTCAGGGACAGTCTATCCCCCGGAGAGCTGAGTAGGCCATCCCTTGCCTAAGGAGCCCCGGCTAACGGAACACGTACAATATCGTAAGCACACATCTGGTAGTTGTAGATGCGCCAGAGCCATGATTATGGACATGCAAAAACGTGCCATCAGCTCCGGTGGGAACAAGCCACCTTCCAGAGAAGGATAAGCAAAATCTGGGTTACCTGCATGCATAGTAAGAGTTGGTGGTAGGGAACTCACCACTCGGGGAACTGGACCCCAGAGGCAGACAGCTCAGCGGGCCCCTTGATTCCCCGATCCTGAGGAATTGAGTACTCTAAAATGGCATTCGGAACATAACTGGAGGGCATGTATCACCAGGGCCAATTCGTATTCTTCACCAGAAACAGAATCTGACGCAGAGACGTCCGTCTCCACAATATCATAATCCTTCATAACAGGGATATTGAATACAAAAAATGGACCAAATAAGAAAATGTAAACGGCACCTGACACCCACAATGGCTGGGGCACTCACCACCTCCTATGAACCAGACACCGGCAGACCAGAATTCTTCCGTCGCCACATGGTCAGGAATGCGGAAATGGAGAGCCAAAAATGTGACCACGCCCGGCCACCAGGTGCACCGTGCAGTCCAGAAAAAGCGCACTCAACCGTAAAGCTTGCGTCACTTCCAAAGGCTGCTATGTTCCACAAGCCATGAGCCTAAGTAACACTACACATAAGCAGGTTGAATCACATAACAAACATGATTAAAAAAAACCCTGTTCAATAACCCCCCTCAGGAGATATTAACCCTTGATTCCAAGATACGAAAAGAGCCTCACTGAGACCCTTAATTATAGTTAATCCAGCAAGGTGAGAGCCTTTCGGGAAAACAGTTGTATTACTGGAATCTACACCGTGGAACAGGAACACGGCCCTTCAAGTGTGACAGATAGTAGCCTTGCCTCTGCCATGGACTTGAGAGAAGAAAGCAGGCAGCGAAACTCGTCAACGCTGACTGCTTGTGGAGCTGTTAATATGAGTCGAGATGGGTTTGCAGACAGACTCTCCCTGCATCTCCGGACTCTAACTTTCGTCCATGCTCTCACTGAGAGGCTGACAGGATTACTTAAAACTCCAGTCTCATGCCGAAGAGTACTACCCTCCATAAGAGACTCTCGACACTTCTGACATTTCTCTGCCAACCACCTGGGACGAAAGGCAAAGAATGACTGGGGGATGAGGGAAGTGGGAGAGGTATTTAAGCCTTTGGCTGGGGTGTCTTTGCCTCCCCCTGGTGGCCAGGTTCTGAATTCCCAAAAGTAATGAATACAGCTGTGGACTCTTTCCATTTATGAAGAAAAAATGGATACAAATGATCAGAGAACCTTTTGGTTTTATTGTGCATTTTATTACTCCTTGCTAACTAACAGCTAGATTACGAGTTTTGAGCGCTATAGAGAAATTAACGAACGCAACAAAAGTTACGTTATTTAATTTCCTATAGCGCTGCTATTACAAGTTTTAAAACATACGCCTTTTTGCTTGCGATATGGCTGCGTTGAGCTCCATACCACACACAAAAGCAGCGGTGTCTTGACGTGCTTGTGCACGATTTCCCCATAGACATCAATGGGGAGAGCCAGCCAAACAAAAAACTAACACCTGCGATCACGGAAACAAAAGTTTCATAACGCAGCCCCATTGATGTCTATGGGGAAATAAAAAGACAGTTTTAACCTAACACAATAACATAAACCAAACGTCTAAACACCCCTAATCTGCTGCCCCCAACATCACTGACGCCTGCCTACAGTTATTAACCCCTAATCTGTCGCTCCTGATATCGCCACTACCTAAATAAAATTATTAACCACTAATCTGCCGCTCCCGATATCGCCGCCACTATATTACATTTATTAACCCCTAAACCACCACCACCCCACATCGCAACAAGCTAAATTAAACTATATTAACCCCTAAACCTAACGTAACCCTAACGTAGCCCTAACCCTAACACCCCCTAACTTTAACATAATATAAATATAGCTAAATTATATTTACAATTATTAACTAAATAAACCTATTAACCCCTAAACTGCCAGCCCCCCTAAACCTAACCCTATACCTAACCCTATCCCCCCCTAACTTTAACATAATTATATTAGATCTAAACTAAATTTACAATTATTAACTAAATAATTCCTATTTAAAACTAAATACTTACCTGTGAAATAAACTAATAGTTACATTGTAGCTAGCTTAGGTTTTATTTTTATTTCACAGGTAAGTTTGTATTTATTTTAACTAGGTAGACTAGTTAGTAAATAGGTATTAACTATTTACTAACTACCTAGTTAAAATAAATACAAACTTACCTGTGAAATAAAACCTAAGCTCCCATACACTAAAACCTAACATTACAAAAAATAAAAAACCTACCATTACCAAAAATAAAAAATGTTATCATTACAAAAAACAAAACGAAATGTACAAAGAAATAAAGATTAATCCTATTCTAATACCCTTAAAAAAAAAAAAAAAAACTACTCTAGAATAAATTACCAAGGGCCATTAAAAGGGCCTTTTGTAGGGCACTGCCCTGAGATAAACAGTTATTTTACTTTAAAAAAAAAAAAAACATATAAATATACATTACACAAAATAACAAACAAATTATCAAAAATAAAAAAAAAAAAGAATTACACCTAATCTAATAGCCATATTAAAATAAAAAAGACCACCCAAAATAAAAAAAAAAAACCTAGCCTACAATAAACTACCAATGGCCATTAAAAGGGCCTTTTGTGTGCCCCAAAGATATCAGCTCTTTTACATGTAAAAAAAAATACAAACAACCCCCCCCAACAGTAAAACCCACCACCCAACCAAACCCCCCCCCCCGAATAAAAAAACTATCTAAAATAACCTAAGCTAACCATTGCCCTGAAAAGGGCATTTGTATGGGCATTGCCCTTAAAAGGGCATTTAGCTCTTTTACTGCCCAGACCCTAAACTAAACAAAAAACCCACCCAAAAAACTCTTAAAAAACCAAAAACACTAACCCCCGACGATCCACTTACAGTTGTTGAAGTCCCACTTGAAGGATCCATCCAGCTGGCAAAGTCCTCATCCATGCAGCAATAAGTCTTCATCCAGCCGGCCTCTTCTATCTTCATCCAGCCGGCGAAGTCCTCATCCATGCGGCAAGAAGTCTTTACCCAGACGGCCTCTTCGATTTTCATCCAGCCAGTGCGGAGCAGGTCCATCCTGAAAACATCCGGCGTGGAGCATCCTCTTCATACGGTCTCAGACGTACACTGAATCATCAATGCAAGGGACGCAATTCAAGATGGTGTCCCTTGCATTCCTATTGGCTGAAAATTTTGAATCAGCCAATAGGAATTAGGGCTGCTAAAATCCTATTGGCTATTCAAATCAGCCAATAGCCAATAGAATGAGAGCTGCTTAAATCCTAATTCAAATTAGTTTTTATTTTGGGTGGACTTTTTTATTTTGATAGGGCTATTAGATTAGGTGTAATTCTTTTTTATTTTTGATCATTTGTTATTTTTTGTAATTTAGTGTTTGTTTTTTTGTTATTTAGTTAGTTTTTATTTTTTGTAATTAGATAGTTTTTGTAATTTTTAGGGAACTGTTTGGATTTTTTTAATTTGTAGTTCAATTTTATTTAATTGGTAGTTAGTTTAATTTTAGTTTAATAATTATAATAGTTTAATTGTTAGTTTAAAATTATTATTTTTTAATTTGTCAGGTAAGGTAATTTAATTAAAGCTAGGGAAATTGTAATTTTAATATAAAGTTAGGTGGTCATTAGGTGTAGGGGTTACTAGTTTATATATATATATATATTTATGTATATATATATATATATATATATACACACATATATATATATATATATATATATATATATATATAGTATATTTTGTTGTGGGGGGCTTGCGGTTTAGGGGTTAATGTGTTTATTATAGCGGTGGTGTGGGCGGACGGCAGATTAGGGGTTAAAAAACATAATTTATGCATACCTGATAAATTTATTTCTCTTGTAGTGTATCCAGTCCACGGATCATTCATTACTTGTGGGATATTCTCCTCCCCAACAGGACGTGGCAAGAGGATCACCCACAGCAGAGCTGCTATATAGCTCCTCCCCTCAGTGTCATATCCAGTCATTCGACCGAAACAAATCGAGAAAGGAGAAACCATAGGGTGCAGTGGTGACTGAAGTTTAATTAAAATTTAGACCTGCCTTAAAAGGACAGAGCGGGCCGTGGACTGGATACACTACAAGAGAAATAAATTTATCAGGTAAGCATAAATTATGTTTTCTCTTGTTAAGTGTATCCAGTCCACGGATCATCCATTACTTGTGGGATACCAATACCAAAGCTAAAGTACACGGATGATGGGAGGGACAAGGCAGGAACTTAAACGGAAGGAACCACTGCCTGTAGAACCTTTCTCCCAAAAACAGCCTCCGAAGAAGCAAAAGTATCAAATTTGTAAAATTTTGAAAAGGTATGAAGCGAAGACCAAGTCGCAGCCTTGCAAATCTGTTCAACAGAGGCCTCATTTTTAAAGGCCCAGGTGGAAGCCACAGCTCTAGTAGAATGAGCTGTAATTCTTTCAGGGGGCTGCTGTCCAGCAGTCTCATACGCTAAACGGATTATACTCCGAAGCCAAAAGGAAAGAGAGGTTGCCGAGGCCTTTTGACCTCTCCTCTGTCCAGAGTAAACAACAAACAGGTTAGATGTTTGACGAAAATCTTTAGTAGCCTGCAAGTAAAACTTCAATGCACGGACTACATCTAGATTATGCAAAAAGCGTTCCTTCTTTGAAGAAGGATTAGGGCATAATGACGGAACAACAATCTCCTGATTGATATTCTTGTTAGAAACCACCTTGGGTAAAAACCCAGGTTTTGTACGCAGAACTACTTTATCTGAATGAAAGGCAGATAATTCCGAGACTCTCCGAGCCGAGGAAATAGCCATCAGAAAAAGAATTTTCCATGAACTTTCCATGATAGAAGTTTGATATCAATAGAATGAAGGGGTTCAAACGGAACCCCTTGAAGAACTTTAAGAACCAAGTTTAAGCTCCATGGGGGAGCAACAGGTTTAAGCACAGGCTTAATTCTAACTAAAGCCTGACAAAAAGCTTGAACGTCTGGAACTTCTGCCAGACGCTTGTGTAAAAGAATAGACAGAGCAGAAATCTGCCCTTTTAAAGAACTAGCTGATAATCCTTTATCCAAACCCTCTTGGAGGAAGTACAATATTCTAGGAATCCTAACCCTACTCCATGAGTAATTCTTGGATTCACACCAATGAAGATATTTACGCCATATCTTGTGGTAAATTTTCCTGGTAACAGGCTTTCGTGCCTGTATTAGGGTATCAATTACTGACTCGGAGAAGCCACGCTTTGATAGAATCAAGCGTTCAATCTCCATGCAGTCAGTCTCAGAGAAAGTAGATTCGGATGATTGAAAGGACCTTGTATTAGAAGGTCTTGTCTCAGAGGCAGAGTCCATGGTGGAAAGGATGACATGTCCACTAGGTCTGCATATCAGGTCCTGCGTGGCCACGCAGGCGCTATCAATATCACCGATGCTCTCTCCTGTTTGATCTTGGCAATCAGACGAGGGAGCAGAGGAAACGGTGGAAGCACATAAGCCAGGTTGAAGAACCAGGGCGCTGCTAGAGCATCTATTAGTGCCGCTTCTGGGTCCCTGGACCTGGATCCGTAACAAGGAAGCTTGGCGTTCTGGCGAGACGCCATGAGATCCAGTTCTGGTTTGCCCCAACGGAGCACCAATTGAGTTCCCACTCCCCCGGATGAAAAGTCTGACGAAAAAATCCGCCTCCCAGTTCTCTACCCCTGGGATATGGATCGCTGACAGGTGGCAAGATTGGGTCTCTGCCCAGCGAATTATCCTGGAGACTTCTGACATCGCTAGGGAACTCCTGGTCCCCCCTTGATGGTTGCTGTAAGCCACAGTCGTGATGTTGTCCGACTGAAATCTGATGAACCTCAGTTTTGCTAACTGAGGCCAAGCTAGAAGAGTATTGTATATTGCTCTTAACTCCAGAATATTTATTGGGAGGAGTTTCTCCTCCTGGGTCCATGAACCCTGAGCCTTCAGGGAGTTCCAGACTGCACCCCAACCTAGAAGGCTGGCGTCTGTCGTTACAATGGTCCAATCTGGCCTGCGAAAGGTCATACCTTTGGACAGATGGACCCGAGATAACCACCAGAGAAGAGAAGCTCTGGTTTCCTGGTCCAGATTTAGTAGAGGGGACAAATCTGTGTAATCCCCAGTCCACTGACTGAGCATGCATAGTTGCAGCGGTCTGAGATGCAGGCGCGCAAATGGTACTATGTCCATCGCCGCTACCATTAAGCCGATTACTTCCATGCACTGAGCCACCGTGGGGCGCGGAATGGAGTGTAGAACACGCCAAGTATTTAGAAGTTTTGATAACCTGGACTCCGTCAGGTAAATTTTCATTCCAAGGAATCTATTAGAGTCCCTAGGAAGGGAACCCTTGTGAAAGGAAATAGAGAACTCTTTTCTTCTTTCACTTTCCACCCATGCGACTTCAGAAATGCCAGAACTATCTCTGTATGAGACTTGGCAACTTGAAAGCTGGACGCCTGTATCAGGATGTCGTCCAGGTAAGGAGCCACCGCTATGCCTCACGGTCTTAGAACCGCCAGAAGTGAGCCCAGAACCTTTGTAAAGATTCTCGGGGCTGTAGCCAACCCGAAGGGAAGAGCTACAAATTGGTAATGCCTGTCTAGAAAGGCAAACCTTAGAAACCGATGATGATCTTTGTGAATCGGTATGTGAAGGTAGGCATCCTTTAAGTCCACTGTGGTCATGTACTGACCTTCTTGGATCATGGGTAAGATGGTCCGAATAGTTTCCATTTTGAAAGATGGAACTCTGAGGAATTTGTTTAAGATCTTTAGATTCAAAATTGGTCTGAAGGTTCCCTCTTTTTTTGGGAACCACAAACAGATTTGAATAAAAACCCTGTCCTTGTTCCGTCCGCAGAACTGGATGGATCACTCCCATAACTAGGAGGTCTTGCACACAGCGTAGGAATGCCTCTTTCTTTATCTGATTTGCAGATAGCCTTGAAAGATGAAATCTCCCTTGTGGAGGGAAAGCTTTGAAGTCCAGAAGATATCCCTGAGATATGATCTCCAACGCCCAGGGATCCTGAACATCTCTTGCCCACGCCTGGGCGAAGAGAGAAAGTCTGCCCCCTACTAGATCCGTCGCCGGATAGGGGGCCGTTCCTTCATGCTGTGTTAGAGGCAGCAGCAGGCTTTCTGGCCTGCTTGCCTTTGTTCCAGGACTGGTTAGGTTTCCAGGCCTGAAATGAGCAACAGTTCCCTCTTGTTTTGAAGCAGAGGAAGTTGATGCTGCACCTGCCTTGAAATTTCGAAAGGCACGAAAATTAGACTGTTTGGCCTTTGCTTTGGCCCTGTTCTGAGGAAGGGTGTGACCCTTACCTCCAGTAATGTCAGCAATAATTTCCTTCAAACCAGGCCCGAATAAGGTCTGCCCCTTGAAAGGAATGTTGGGTAATTTAGACTTTGAAGTCACGTCAGCTGACCAGGATTTAAGCCATAGCGCCCTACGCGCTAGGATGGCGAATCCGGAATTCTTAGCCGTTAGTTTAGTCAAATGAACAATGGCATCAGAAACAAATGAGTTAGCTAGCTTAAGTGTTCTAAGCTTGTCAATAATATCAGTCAATGGAGCTGTATGGATGGCCTCTTCCAGGGCCTCAAACCAGAATGCCGCCGCGGCCGTGACAGGCGCAATGCATGCAAGGGGCTGTAAAATAAAACCTTGTTGAATAAACATTTTCTTAAGGTAACCCTCCAATTTTTTATCCATTGGATCTGAAAAAGCACAACTGTCCTCAACCGGGATAGTAGTACGCTTTGCTAAAGTAGAAACTGCTCCCTCCACCTTAGGGACCGTCTGCCATAAGTCCCATGTAGTGGCGTCTATTGGAAACATTTTTCTAAATATAGGAGGTGGGGAAAAAGGCACACCCGGTCTATCCCACTCCTTGCTAATAATTTCTGTAAGCCTTTTAGGTATAGGAAAAACATCAGTACACAGCGGTACCGCATAGTATTTATCCAGCCTACACAATTTCTCTGGTACTGCAACTGTGTCACAGTCATTCAGAGCAGCTAATACCTCCCCAAGCAATACACGGAGGTTCTCAAGCTTAAATTTAAAATTAGAAATCTCTGAATCAGGTTTCCCCGAATCAGAGATGTCACCCACAGACTGAAGCTCTCCGTCCTCATGATCTGCATATTGTGACGCAGTATCAGACATGGCCCTTACAGCATCTGCGCGCTCTGTATTTCTCCTAACCCCAGAGCAATCGCGCTTGCCTCTTAATTCAGGCAACCTGGATAATACCTCTGATAGGGTATTATTCATGATTGCAGCCATGTCCTGCAAGGTAATCGCTATGGGCGTCCCTGATGTAATTGGAACCATATTAGCGTGCATCCCCTGAGCGGGAGGCGAAGGGTCTGACACGTGGGGAGAGTTAGTCGGCATAACTTCCCCCTCGTCAGAATCTTCTGGTGATATTTCTTTTATAGTTAAAGACTGATCTTTACTGTTTAAGGTGAAATCAATACATTTAGTACACATTCTCCTATGGGGCTCCACCATGGCTTTCAAACATAATGAACAAGTAGTTTCCTCTGTGTCAGACATGTTTAAACAGACTAGCAATGAGACTAGCAAGCTTGGAAAACACTTTAAACAAGTTTACAAGCAATATAAAAAACGTTACTGCACCTTTAAGAAACACAAATTTTGTCAAAATTTGAAATAACAGTGAAAAAAGGCAGTTACACTAACAAAATTTTTACAGTGTATGTAAAAAGTTAGCAGAGCATTGCACCCACTTGCAAATGGATGATTAACCCCTTAATACCCCAAACAGAATAATAACAGACAAAAACGTTTTTTTTGTTGTTTTTTTTCAAACAGTCACAACAACTGCCACAGCTCTACTGTGGCTTTTTACCTCCCTCAAAAACGACTTTGAAGCCTTTTGAGCCCTCCAGAGATGTCCTGGATCATGCAGGAAGAAGCTGGAGGTTTCTGTCAGTATTTTTAACTGCACAGAAAAGCACTAAAAAAGGCCCCTCCCACTCATATTGCAACAGTGGGAAGCCTAAGGAAACTGTTTCTAGGCCAAATTCAAGCCAGCCATGTGGAAAAAAAACTAGGCCCCAATAAGTTTTATCACCAAATACATATAAAAACGATTAAACATGCCAGCAAACGTTTTATATTACATTTTTATAAGAGTATGCATCTCTATTAATAAGCCTGATACCAGTAGCTCTCACTGCATTTAAGGCTTTACTTACATTAGTTCGGTATCAGCAGCATTTTTCTAGCAAATTCCATCCCTAGAAAAATATTAACTGCACATACCTTATTGCAGGAAAACCTGCACGCCATTCCCTCTCTGAAGTTACCTCACTCCTCAGAATATGTGAGAACAGCCATGGATCTTAGTTACTTCTGCTAAGATCATAGAAAACGCAGGCAGATTCTTCTTCTAAATACTGCCTGAGATAAACAGTACACTCCGGCAACATTTAAAAATAACAAACTTTTGATTGAAGAATAAACTAAGTAAAAAACACCACACTCCTCTTACGACCTCCATCTTGGTTGAGGCTTGCAAGAGAATGACTGGATATGACAGTGAGGGGAGGAGCTATATAGCAGCTCTGCTGTGGGTGATCCTCTTGCAACTTCCTTTTGGGAAGGAGAATATCCCATAAGTAATGGATGATCCGTGGACTGGATATACTTAACAAGAGAAACACTGTTATAGTGATACAGTGTTGCAATTTTTATGAAGAATTTTTTTTTGAGAAAAGTACTTTGTAACTCATAGTGCAGATGTGTATTAAAAGTATCGATTCCTGGATTTAGAATGTCCCAATTCTTTTATGATATCAAAGGAATTTGTCACAGATCTATCTTAGATCTAAAGTCCAGGATTATTCCATTAAAATTATATAAAATATTAGCAAGTAATTGTGTGTAATTTTCACAGGTATAATGATATATAAGCTGCAGTGAATGCTCGTCAGGTCTAGCATATGTGCTTGATCAGTGCTTTCCTTAATAGTACAGGTTGTCACTTACTGACCAGTCAGTACAAAATTCTTACCGGACCTCTGAACTGACTGTTGGATTTATCTCAAGCGGACACGTTCATTGGCAGACTTCCATTGCTGTGTCCCTTATCCTCGCTCAGGTGCTTTCTGAGTTTGCGGGGAATCTTCAGCGTCTTCACTGCCTGTGTCAACAGCTGGGTCATCTGACCTAGTGAAAGCCAATCAGGAAACCGGATGGAAATGTTCAGTCCAAATTCAAATAAGGATAGTGTGAACTGTTCAAATGTAGATATAGAGGCAATTCCTCAGTTGTAAGCATATATATGCTTTTTGTAGACAAGTCCCTTCAACGCGTTTCGGCATTCACTGCCTTTATCAAGATGACTTGTAGTGGGATTGACTTCTATTTATACCTATCTTACCCATAATTCCGTTTTTTTCTTCTTTTAGTTTTTTTCATATTTAAAGTGGTATTCACACTCTTCATTATCACCTTCATTTTTCACCATATGTCTTATTTGAAGTGTGGGCTAATCAAGGTTGGCATACATAATTCAAAACATTGCACCTTATGATACTTTCAAACTTGTATTGATTCCTATTCTTATATACAATCTATGTTTGCAGATCTAAATCATTATATACCTTGCACATTTATTATAAGGTGTATCTTGATGCTTTTTAACCCTAATAATAATATAGGGATTTGTTTCAATATACACTTTATGTTGCCAATATATGGAAAATCAATAGAAGAGAGAGAGTTTGTGTATATTATATATTATAAATACACTATATACATCAAAGTAAGATGAAAAGTGAACATTAAGCCGCAGGATAAAACTGAAAAAGGGTATAAATGTAAGATAATATACATATAAGAAATAAAGCGAATTATCAACTAAGTTAGTTGTAAATGAATGAGTGGATGGATGAGTGGATATATATTTTAAAAATTTAATATTTCCACACCTTATTATATGTTATAGGAAGTTATGAATATTAATTAAATGGATTTAAATCCAATTCTGCATTTAGGCCTCCTGGTACTAGTATTTACAATAAATTCTGCTTCTGTATAGAGTAGTTGTTGGGTGATGTTGCCCCCTCTTTTCATGATGATCTTTTTCACTCGCCAGAATTTTAACCCTTTAGTGCTCTGATTGTGGATTTCTTTGAAATGTAACGAAAGAAAGTGGTCTTTAAATTATTTTTCAATATTTAAGAGATGTTGTCATATACGGTCTCTCAGGGGTTGGCCCGTTTTTCCCAAATATTGTTTTTTACATGGGCACTGGATTATATAAACCACATTTGAATCTGTACATTTTATAGTTTCTCTTATTTTTAATTTAAAGTTGGAATTGGTTGCCTCGATCTGTTTACACCTATTGCTGAAATTACAGGCCTTGCATTTATGACATGGGTAAAATCCCTCTAAAAGGTTACCCTGTAAATCTATATTCAGCTTCGTATTTTTGAATTCACTGGGTGCTAGGATGGATTTTAAAATTCCTTGATTTGCGATATATTATCTTTGGTTTATTTTCCGATATTTCGTTTAAGAAGGGGTCTTTTTGTATGTAATGCCAGTGTTTGTGTATTATTTTTTTAAATAAATTTATAATCTGAATTATATTGAGTAATAAAGTCTTAAGTCTTAAGAATTGACCTTTAGGTATGTTTAATTTCCATTGGTCATAATGACAACTGTTAAAGTGAATATAGTTATTAGAATCGACTTTTTGAAGAAGGTTTTAGTTTTTATTTTATTATCCTCTATTTCTAAAGTGATATCTAAAAAATGTATCTTTTGTCTGCTGTATTCATAGGTGAATGTTAGGACCCATAAGTTATTGTTTAGGTCTTCCATAAACAAATGTAATAACTCTGCTCCTCCTGACCAGATAAAGAACATATAATCGATGAAGCATTTAAAGAGTATGAAGTTTGCGCTACAGGGGGTATTAATAATATTTTGTTCTTCAGATCTTCCCATAAATAAATTTGGGAAACTGGGCGCAAACCTCGTACCCATTGCTGTCCCTTTTATTGAAGGATAAATTCCCCATTAAAACTGAAATGTATCTGAATAACAAGCATTTAATTTTGACTTTCTGGTCCCTTTAAAATGACACTAAACCCAAATTTTTTTCTTTCATGATCCAGATAGAGCATGCAATATTAATTAACTTTCTCATTTACTCCAATTATCAATGTTTCCTCATTCTATTGCTATCTTTATTTGGAAAGCTAGAATGTAAGTTTAGAAGCCGGATAATTTTTGGTTCACAATCTGGGTTGTGCTTGCTGATTGGTGGTTAAATGCACCCACCAATCAGCAAGCGATGTCCAGGGTGCTGAACCAAAAATGGGCTTACATGCCTTCTTTTTTAAATAAAGATAGCAAGAGAACAAAGACAAAATGTATGCTTACCTGATAAATGTATTCATTTTCGGACATGGAGAGTCTACGACATCATTCCAATTACTAGTGGGATATTCACTCCTGGCCAGCAGGAGGAGGCAAACAGCACTTCCCTTACCCATAACCCCTAGTCATTCAGCCGAAGGAAAATAGAAAAAGAAAATAAACACAAAGGTGTAGAGGTGCCTAAGGTTTAGTAAAAATTACTTTCTAATCTAAAGGGTGGGGTCGTGGACTCTCCATGTCCGGAGTGAAAGAAATTTATCAGGTAAGCATAAATTTTGTTTTCTTTCCTAAGACATGGAGAGTCCACAACGTCATTCAAATTACTAGTGGAACCAATATCCAAGCTAGAGGACACAGAATGAACAGGGAGGGAGAACAAGACAGGTAGACCTAAACAGAAGGCATCATCGCTTGAAGAACCTTTCTCCCAAAGGAAGCCTCAGCCGAGGCAAAAGTATCAAAATAGTAGAATTTGGAAAAAGTATGCAGAGAGGACCAAGTTGAAGCCTCCAAGGGGCTGATTTATCAACCCTCTGTCCGACATGATCCGATCAGCGGATCATGTCCGACAGACATTGCTGAATGCGAAGAGCAATACGCTCTCCGCATTCAGCATTACACCAGCAGCTCTTGTGAACTGCTGGTGCAACGCCGCCCCCTGCCGATTGGCCGCTAACAGGGGGTGTCAATCAACCCAATCGTATTCGAGTTGATTTCCCGCGATTTCTGTAAACCTCCTCAGAGCAGGCGGACAGGTTATGGAGCAGCGGTCTTTAGGCCGCTGCTTCATAACTGGTATTTCTGGCCTTCAAGCTCCATACGGAGCTTGAAAAATAGACCCCCAAGGAGAAGTAACAGGTTTAAACACAGGCCTGACAAAAAGATAGAACATCCGGCACATCCGTCAGGCGCTTATGTAAAAGAATAGATAATGCAGAAATCTGACCTTTCAGAGAACTGACAACCCTTTCTCCAGACCATCCTGGAGAAAAGACAAAATTCTAGGAATCTTGACCCTACTCCAAGAGTAGCCCTTTGAATCACACCAATACAGGTATTTATGCCATACCTTATGGTAAATCTAACGAGTAACAGGCTTGCGAGCCTGAATCATAGTATTAATGACCGACTCAGAAAACCCAAACGTTCAATCTCCAAGCAGTCAACTTCAGAGAAACGAGATTTGGATGGAGGAAAGGACCCTAAGTTATAGGGTCCTTCCTAAGAGGCAACCTCCAAGGTGGCCAAGATGACATCTTCACTAGGTTTGCATACCAGATCCTGCGAGTCCATGCAGGAGCTATTAGAATTAACGATGCTCTCTCCTGTTTGATACGAGTAAAGAAGGAGCGCAAATGGAGGAAACTTGTATGCTAGACCGAAATCCCAAGGAACCGCCAGAGCATCTATCAGAGCGGCCTGAGGATTTCTTGACCCTGAACCGTACCTTGGAGTTTTGAAAAAATGCCATCAGATCCAATTCCGGTACCACCCACTTAAGGATTAACCTGCAGAACACCTCCGGGTGGAGAGCCCATTACCCAGGATAGAAGGTCTGTCTGTTCAGGAAATCTGCCTCTCAGTTGTCCACTCCTGGAATGTGGATGGCAGAAAGAAGACAATTGTGAGCATCCGCCCACTGCAAAATGCGAATCACCTCCTTCATGGCCAAGGTACTCCGAGTTCCTCCCTGGTGGTTGATGTAAGCCACTGAGGTGATGTTGTCCGACTGGAACCTGATAAACCAGGCTAAAGACAACTGAGATCAGGCCATCAGAGCATTGAAGATCGCTCTAAGTTCCAAAATGTTTATTGGCCTTTAACGAGTCCCAAACTGCTCCCCAGCCTAGCAGGCTGCCATCCGTGGTCACAATCACCCAGGAGGGTCTCCGAAAGCATGTGCCCAGAGACAGATGATCCTGAGAAATCCACCACTAGAGAGAGTCCCTTGTCAACTGGTCTAGATCTATCCTCTTAGATAGATCCGAATGGTCTCTGTTCCATTGTCTGAGCATGCATAACTGCAGAGCTCTCAAATGGAATCGAACAAAGGTAATCATGTCCATGGAAGCTATCATCAGACCAATTACCTCCATACACTGAGCCACTGATGGCCGACAGTAGACTGTAGAGAGAGGCAAGCAAAGAGAAGCTTGGATCTTCTGACCTCCATTAGAAAAATATTCATATATAGGGAATCGATGATGGTCCCTAAGAAAACCACCCTTGTAGCTGGTACAAGCAAACTCTTTTCCAGATTCACTCTCCATCCATGGGAAAGTAGAAAAGACAACAAGATCTCTGTATGAGCGTTTGCTTGTTGAAGAGATGGCGTCTGAACCAATTTGTCGTCCAGGTAAGGAGCCACCGCAATTCCCTGAGACCTGACAACTGCCAAGAGAGCCCCCAGAACCTTCAAAAAGATTCTGGGAGCTGTGGCAAGGCCAAACGGAAGAGCCACAAACTGAAACTGATTGTCTAGAAAAGTGAATCTCAGAAACTGATGACAATCCCTGTGGATGGGAACATGAACATACGTGTCCTTCAGGTCTATGGTCGTCATGAACTCACCCTCTTGGGCCAAAGGAAGAATGGTTTCCATTTTGAAGGACGGAACCCTGAGAAACTTGCTGAGACACTTTAGATCTAAAATGGGTAGAACAGTTCCCTCTCTTTTGGGAACCACAAACAGATTCAAATAAAATCCTAGACCCTGGTCTCTTACTGGAACCGGAACAATCACTCCCAGGGAGGAAAAGTCCTGAACGCACTTTAAGAATGCCTCTCTTTTTACCTGATCCGCAGATAACCTTGAGAGGAGACATCTGCCCTTGGGAGGACAATATTTGAATTCTATTTTGTACCCCTGAGATACTATATCCACAGCCCAAGGATCTCGCATCCACGCTAGACGAAACAAGGAAAGTCTGCCCCCCACCTGATCCAATCCTGGACCAGGGGCAGACCCTTCATCCTGATTTAGTCCAGGCAGAGGGTTTCTTTGATTACTTTCCCTTGTTCCAAGACTGATTGGGTTTCCAAGAAGACTTGAATTGCTCCTGCTTGGATGAGGGAGAGGAAGACTTTTGACCTTTGAAGTTAAGAAAAGAACGAATATTACTTTGATGTCCTTTAGATCTATTCTTCTTCTCTTGTGGTAGAAAGAACCCCTTTCCACCCGTACTTTCAGAAATGATCTCTGCCAGAACAGGACCAAACAGGATCTTACCCTTGTAAGGTAGTGATAAAAGCTTTGACTTGGAGGTAACATCAGCTGACCATGATTTAAGCAACAGAGCCCTGCGGGCTAGGACAGTGAAGCCAGACATCTTGGCTCCCAGTCTAATGATTTTGGCTAGCTTGAGAGCCTTAAGCCTATCTTGGATCTCCGCCAACTGAGTGTACTCTAAAATCAGTTCACACAAGGCATCACACCAATTAGATGCTGCACTTGCTACTGTGGCAATACAAACTGCAGTTTGCCATTGTAAACCCTGATGAATATACATTTTCTTTAAATAGGCCTCCAGCTTTTTGCCCATGGGATCCTTAAAAGAACAGCTATCCTCAATAGGAATCGTGGTTCTCTTAGCCAGAGAAGAAATAGCCCCTTCTACTTAAGGTACTGTACGCCATGAGACTCGAATGGAGTCAGCAACAGGAAACATCTTTTTGAAAATGGGAGATGGGGAGAAAGGTATCCCAGGTTTATCCCATTCCTGTGCAATGATCTCCGACACACGGTCTGGAACAGGAAATGCTTCCACAGAGGAAGGAACATCATAGTATTTGTTAAGTTTTCTAGATTTCTTAGGGTTGACAGCCACAGAAGCGTCAGAGTCGCCCAGAGTAGCCAGAACCTCCTTTAGCAGTAAGCGGAGGTGATCAAGCTTAAATCTGAAGTTTACCTCTTCAGAGTCAGACAAAGGAATTATACTATCAGAATCTGAGATTTCACCCTCAGAGTCTACCGAGGTATCCTCCTCATCAGACTTATGAGGGAGGTCAACCTTCACGGCAGCAGATGGAACAGACACCTTACCATCTGACAAATGTTTAGATTTCCTCTTGCGTTTTCCCAACATAGGAAAAGAAGATAATGCAGCAGATACCGCAGAAGATATCTGTGCAGCAGAATATAATGGCAAATAAACTCCTCCAGGAGGCTGAGAGTAACTGCAGCGCAAAGTATGTGACGCCATTGAGGCTTGGGACATTTGAGAAAGCTGTGGCATTGCCTGAACAGCATCATCCTGAGAGACATTAGGCTCAGAAAAAATAAATGTATCTTTACATTTCAATGTCTTTTCTAAACATGAGGAACAAAATTGCATAGGTAAAACAATTTGGGCCTCTAGACACAATAAACATTTATCCATAAGAAAAGACTCCTGCTCCATATCCATAGTAGAAAAAATTTCCAAAAATTAGAGGAAAGACAAATATATTTAAAATGACACTATCACTATAAAAAAATAAAATTCCCTCAGAGCGAATTTGAACTCCAGAATAAAACCCTTAAATAAGGACCTCTACACCTCAGACAGTCTGAGGTGCCCTACCTGACCGCTCCGCTTATAGACTGAACGGAAGCGCAGTGAGTCACGTGATCAGCCGAAAAGAAACTGTGCAACAAAAACAAAAGCATGCGTTTCTTTATACAGCCCAGAAAGACCAGAATGTAAAAATGCTAACTAGTCTAGTAAGACCATATAGTTACTCTTCTATCATGCTCTCACTGTAAGTCCCACATCAGAGCCTCAAAAACATAATGAGACAAATAATAAAAATTATATTAAGGTATATCCTCCCCACACATTTAAGGAAGATACACCCCTAAGTCTCTTTTCACATAAAATGAGTCCCTGCACCCTGCCTAAGTATATCCTCTAAAAAAGATAAGTGTGACCAAATTAATTATTGCAGTAATATCCTCTGAAGTGCAAGTCTCCAAGACCTAGAAGACAAAAGCACTTACCTGCAAATCCAGCTGTCCGGCAGGAAGACAGCTCACAAGGTGTGAAAGGACACATACTCCTTACAGAGACCTGTAGAAAAAGAAAAAAAACAGAGTAACCAACTCTGGCTTTCTATACCAAAGGCAGCAATGTATGTTAGAGAACTGAGCAAGGACCACCTCACTACTTTCTAACTGCTTAAAAGCCACCACTACTCTTACTCTAGAGATTGAAGTGGACACAGCTAAACCCAAATCCTTGCATGCAGGGAAAAGTACCCCAAAAAAAGGAAAAATATCTTCAGACACCTAACTTCACCTCCTCCATTGACAGAAGCAAAGAGAATGACTGGGGGTTATGGGTAAGGGAAGTGATACTTAACAGCTTTGCTGTGGTGCTCTTTGCCTCGACCTGCTGGCCAGGAGTGAATATCTCACTAGTAACTGGAATGACGTTGTGGACTCTCCATGTCTTAGGAAAGAAATTGATAATAGGAGTAAATTAGAAAGTTGCTTAAAATTGCATGCTCTATCTGAATCATGAAATAAAAAATGTGGCTTTAGTATCCCTTTAAATGCCTCATATAAAATATAGAATTTTTATACCTTTTTAATGTCTTTACATCTTGGTAAATAAATTCACCATATTTTAGTTACATTGCTAGTTATACAATTTGTGCATCTCTGCTGGTCCAGGTCTAACTATAAAACTATACAAACAAATTCAAAGTTCATTTGTATAAAATCAACATTAAGCCCCATAAAGTAGCACAAAACAGACTCCGGCAGAGTTCAGCATAAATATATCCTGCTATGTCTTTCTGCCAGAAGGTGTCAAAACATGGAAAGAGAAAAAGAAGAATATGTATTGTGACAAAAGCAAGACAGAAGTGTAATAAACAATCCCGACAAAAACAAATGTTTTAAGTAAAACATATCCACTGCAAATTGCAAATAACATACACTAAGTAAAGATGAAATGATATGTGTATATGGTTTCTTTTATTTTTTAACGGTGGATAATTCTGTGAAGGTTTTGGCAGAATGTGACAGTAAAAAAAAGTGTCAGATTTCTAATAAAGTCTCATTGTTTTGTTTTTCTCTTTTTCTCTTTGGCATGCAAATTGGAAAGAGTATGTATATATACTGTGTGTGTGTGTGTGTGTGTATATATATATATATATATATATATATATATATATATATATATATATATATATATATATATATATATATATATATATATATATATATATATATATATATATATATATATATATATATATATATATATATATTCAGTATACAACAGAAGTGAGT